>NC_088307.1:5112463-5412463 GCF_032854445.1 Liolophura sinensis
CACCTTATTGAATGTGAAGTGGCAAAATAAATTATTTTCCAAAATTAGGCAGCTGAAAGTGTGTGATATCAACCAATGACACTGCCAGATGCGCCTACAAATTCTGGCTCAAGCTAGATTTGAACTCTTAGCTCTGAGATCTTATTGGCACTGCTCTAACAAAAAAGCTTAGGTTGTACCCAGCCTGGGTGTCAGCAACTCGTGTACAGTAATCTCAGCCAGTCCTGCATGTTATAGAAAGAGAATACATCCGGTTTCACAATCTTGAGCCACTAAGGACAATGTACTATATGGTCCACTCTGTGATGGACCGAAGTCATCATTTCCTAAATACATGTAATTTGATAAGCTACATATGATGATGTACACACATCTGCCCCTGTAAGTTTACCACCAAATATAAGCCATCCTATCAAAATGGTGATAGATTGCTATATGTACTCATGCCTTGAGTGACTGCAGTTCATGGGAATAAGAACAAGTAGGTTTTACACATTGTAAACGGTAACACTTTATGAGAGTCTAATTTATTATGTACACTTCATTTAATGTAGTAGTGGCTTAAGGAACAAAGCCAACCCTTAGTGTATAAAGTCAACTGTCAATGTGACAAGTGACACACGCCTACATGGAACAGGATCCACAAAATGATGTCCAAAAAAATTAGTATAAACCCAACAAGATCATCCCACTGATAAGGCATACATTTATGGTTACAAGCACATACGTCACCGATTTGCACCCCATCATTGTAAATTTTCCCTGGCTGTTAGGGACATGCCCTGCCCAGGGTCACTGAGAGGATGGTCTCACTGGGGGAGACATGTTGGGTACAGGCCTAATAAGTTATCCAGACCTGACAGCTGTCAGGATAGGGCAGATATACCAACATGATGCCTTGTGCTAAAGTTACACAGTAACATGCGTTCTGAGAGTACCTAATAAAGGTAAGTGTACAGTCAGATCACTGGGGACAGTCATCATACATGTAACATGTACACTATCTGCCCAGCAACACCTCAATCCCTGTTAAAAAAGCAGGAAGGAAATGGCCTATCACTGGCCAGGCCTGGCACAAGTCTACCGTAAACTACCCAATAACCAGAGTATAACTTATAGATCATGAGCACCGAGGACAAAAACTGTACATCCATAGATACATTTTCAGTACATGTATGTATCAGACATCTAACTTTATAAAAAAATGTTATCGTGGACAAAATTTCTGAAGGGCCAATGATTTACAAAACAGCATATTTAGACAATTACATGCACTCAAGCCACGTGCACTTGGCAGTCAATGAAGGTGTCATTGCAGGCAACACAGTTCAATAACAATGGGCACATGAAAACAGCATATGTAAATGTGCAAGTTCTCAAGGCCAAAAAAGTGTATAACTTTACTTTAATATGTTACTGTACATTGTATGCAGGTGTTTACCAAAAAAGACATTGTTGTTCTGTAAATGACACTTAAGTACTCAGAAAAAAAAAGACACCAGACATGGACAAACCCAACTAGTCACATTAGACATGACACTGGGCCAACCAGTCATGTTTCTGTAACAAATTCTAACTACAGCCTTACTACATTTCCTTGCTCTGAGTGCTGAGCGCTTAGCGAGGAAGCAGCAAAAAACATTTTTAAATTCTTTGGTATGACCTGACACAGGTTTGATCCTGGATCTGCTGACTTTGGAAGCGGACGCTCTAACCATAATGTCACCAAAGCAGTCAAATCGAAAATGAAACACCCTGATATGCAATTCTTCCTAAATCTATGCCTCTGAACCATCAATCCAAATCAACAGGGAGGAAATAGGAGGGAAATTATACTCCAGCAGGGAACATGGTGGTCACCATTTCCATATCCTGTTTCAACTTTAATGCTTAAATATACACAGCCTATATGTCTGAGTGTTCCAGGTTAGAGGTTCCAATGTCTGGTAAAGAAAGGTGCAGGGTGTACTGAATTCATAGTATGTTTTTTATGTAAAAAAATTAATAAAAAATAATATGATGTTTTGGAATTCTCTCACTTATGTTGATGTTTTTATCCTTCTGTCCACCCCCCCCCCCACCACCACCCCTCAATTTCTTTTTCTCAGTTTGTGCATATATGCATGCACTTTAAATTTATAAAAGGAACAATAGATTTTAAAGATATACATACATCACTACATGACTGAAGATAAAACTAGGGATTTGTGATATCACAACAATGATACTTGTGTTTGTGTTTGTGTTATGTATGTGTTCTATTCTTTAAGAAGTTATCACACATGTCCACATGTAATATCAAATCTGTATATTCTCTCATAAACCATCTGCATGTGTGACTGGCTACAGATGAGGTAAACTGAAGATGGTGTTGACTGGGTGAAATACTGCACACCCAAGGTTGCTCTGGTACAGGTCAGAGGCTGAGCCATGTGGTTAGAGTGTAGGGGGTGAAGTATCAGATCTGGGGTCAGTGAAAGCCAACTGTGACCAGCTGAGCTCAGATAGGGAGAGAGGGTGCCTGAGGTAAAGGGAGGTAATCATTCTACATGTACTTCTAGCATGTGTGTCAAATGTATTTCTTACCAACATGTGTTGGCCTGAAAAAAGGATACATGTACTCATAACAATAACAAAATACCACAAGTGCAATGGTGTTTTTACCACAGGATTTATGAAATTGTTAAAGTATTTAGTTCACAAATTATGGGATAGAGAACTTTAGAAAAACAGAATAACCCTGTTCAGTGCAAATTCAGGACAACATGCCCTGTGAAACAGAACAAGCCAGTTTTAAAATAATGTAAGGCTTGAGCCATGCAGATGTCTCCAAATGTGAAAAACTGGATTCTGTGAGAATTCACAGGGATGTGTTTGTCAAAATTAGATATGAATCGCCCACATTTCAAATCCCAGGTCTATATGTACACATACATGAATGTTTTTCTTAATATGCCCGGACACAATTGGGCGTTACCGGATTGACTGTCTAAAAAATGGCCCTACTCTAAAGATTTTATTGCACTGTAGACAAAATTTTTTGTAGTATTCTCTCCATACTAATTTCTTTAAAACCTCTATCATTTTCAATAGTCTGAATTAAAAGTAATAAATAATAATAATTCTCTACCAACAACCCTAGTTTTTCTTATTTTGTTACGGTCGGGATAGAAACAGCCCCACCAAAGAAATTTTTCGTAGACATCACTCAGTGAAGTTATAACGAATAGCACGTGTATGCACATGTATGTACATAACAATGCAAACTCTTTTAACATGTTGAGATGAGAAAAAAGGTTAGCGGCTCTCTAAAAATGGAAATACATGCACAATGAGAATTAGACTTGTCATTGGACTTTCACTGAAAAATGAGGAAGATGAAATGACCATTTAGCAGTTTTAATTTTGAACTTATCTCTTTGATGAAGCTTTAACTTTCTCTTACAAAATGAAAAGGCTAATGATTATAGCCAGCATTACAATTTATACACCCAGGTTATTCATATTACATGATTTGCTCAAACCTTAACCACTCACTAAACAGAAGCTTTGAACCACAACAAGTTTATTTAATTAGAGCCTGACATATATTTGGTTGCAAGGCAATCAAAGACCTCACCTGTATGGGACACACGAAAGCAAAACTTCACCACGATATATAAAGTCAGTGGTGAAACTTAACGCCTGCTGACATGCCAAAAGCAGGCAATAAACATGGAAAGTACGTTATAGGCTTGCATAGCCTACCTTATCCGATTACCACTATTACTCGATACTGAATCTCTCCTTTACAGATAAATTCAACTTGAAATGTCTGATGGATGTCATACGTTGCCATTTTCCCCTTCTGTTGTTGTTGGTAATCAACAAAAGTGCCTCTGCCACACAAGAGTTCAGCCAATCAATGGGGAAGTTTTCTGTGTTCTACGTGACTCGGTTCCTTGTAGTGTGGTAACCATAACGCACGCATTCAGTACCTTAAGCCGGGCACGGAAGAGTTTGTATTTTTATCCTCAAATCCACTGCTAACAAGAGCCAGCAAACAAAGATGAAGCCACTCTATAATCTGATCACAACAGACCAAAACAAGAAATAATCAATTTGTATAATATATGTCATGCTTGTGCTTAATTGTGTCATCCATTCAGCTGAAGGCATTTTAGTTGGTGAGTGAGTGCTTAGGGTTTAACTTTGTATTTAACAATTTTTCAGTCATATGATGGCAGTGAGTGCAGGCTGCCTTAAATGCAGGCACCGAAAAAAAAGTCACACCACTGAAAGTAATGAATTGTGAACTTGGTAATTTACGGTAATTAAGGTGCACACAGAGCATCAGTGATGGAACATCCCCCTTGTGTTTTATATGCATGTAAAACTTCAGGATGATACATGATGTACTTTTTGAGATACCACCCTTAGCATGTTGAGTAATGTTTGTGATTTTAATACACAATAAATACACTAAGTAAGGAAGTCAGTTATTTATGGTATTTACTATACACACACGAATCAACGATGGAATATCCTCCTCGTGTTATTGTGCTCTACATGTGTTCAAACCCTGAGCTCAATAAGTGCAGCACTTTTTAAGATACCACCCCTAATATTTAGCTTAATATCGCTTTCCTTGTTATTGGACGCCGACACTCAGAGTATGACATAAGTGGGTTAAAAATGTCCTTCTTTTTGTCAATTTGTATTATTTCCAAGGACTAATTTTAGTTAGGCCAACCCAAGAACTATACAGATGACTTTGGTTTATGCTAGGAAAGGTATAATGCGTGGGTAAATGATCCTTACAATCAACTCGACATATATTCCCTCCGTAACTCATGCAAATGTGTTGCTCTATGAGAGTTTTTCAATGCTGCAACCATTTTTGTCCATAAAGATCGGCTAACTGGAAAGAATGCAATAGTGAGCATTTTTACCTTGGCAGCAAGCGTTTGAGTAGCGGGCGTTTTGACCTGCTCCTTTCTCTCTTGTCACTAACTGCCTAAACAGAAACTTTTAAAATCAAAACCTTTTGATTTGAACGCCATTATGAACATTGAAAATTCCCTTGTATGGCTATAGTCCTATCTGATAAATCACTCAAATGTCATTTTCAGTGAGTTCGTGTATGGCTTTAAACATCACTACGGCATCATTTTGATCCGTGTAAAGTAGTTTATGTGTTTGATGAACCGCTGAACCTAACGACTATGAGAAGATAACGTTGTTGTTGTTTTATATTTCCAGATGGAAGGAATGTGATTCCGGTGTTCTGCGTGATCCAAGTTTCGACAATAATCACGTACACCTAAAAACTGGTAAAACCAATTCCGAAACGCTAGTCAAGTAATTCAGCCAGCTGAATAATGGTAAGAAGAACTGCGCTGTCAAATTTGGCAAATCGGCTCGCAGACATTGATGATCCGATTTTTCTTCGGAGCGATGCCCAAATCCTGCCATCATTCTTATAAATAAATCGACTTACCTGTTCTCTATGTTTATTGGAAGCGTTGGATCATACGCTTCTGATGAATCCATCTTGCTTTGAAAGTGATTTCAGCTCATTGTAAACGTAATATTTGTAAACAAGGTCAAACTAATTTGAAGTTCTAAAATTCCGCCATATTATAGAGCGGTACAACCACGCATGTGCAATGGATGCAGATGCGGCGCAATGAAGCAAGAGAAGATAACTCAAGTTAAGCTATCTTGATAAAGTCATCTCCCCTGAAAACCACAGCGGGTGAAAAAACTGCTAGGCTGCAAATGGCTTAAACATTTTGACAGATACATAGCAGATTATATAACTGTTATATTAGTCCCAGATTTTACTAAGTACGGGATATTCTTTATTGAACCATGCAGCTTAATCACCAAAAAGGTAAAATTATCGATGAAAGTTTTAATATTTATACTCTCCATGAAATGTAAGGTGCTGGTTCAACACCTGCTTCGGGCTGCGCATTCTTCTCCCGCCACCAGTGCTTTTATGACGTCCTGCCATAAACGGTATACGGCTCTCGTGAGACTGTTAAATCTGAATTTTCCCCATTTTGCTAGCTCCATGTGATTTATTACCCCCTGCATTCTGTGAAGAAGCCGGATGATCGAAACTATGGCCGAATTTACTTTGTGGACCAAACCAGGATTTGTACTCTGATCTTCACAAACGCGGTCCAGCGATCAACCAACTGAGCTAAAGGGAAGTCTCCATTTTAATAATTCATGTCTACCCAGACAGAATTTAATCGCGAAACCTGCACGTCTGGTCACAGCACAAGGATAATTGTTGAAGGATTTGAACTCGGATCTCCACATCAACTCTACCAACTGAGTTCCCAAAAGGAAATTCCCAACAGCTACTGCTAGCATAAGCACCGGAAAACTATAGAGCATACCATTAAATATGAGTCAGGATCAGAATCAAATTTATTTTCCACTAAGCCATATTTACAGGTAGGCCTACACAGTTTTAAAACATTGTCAGACATGAAACAACACAATAAGTTTACACACACACTCTTTTATCCCTAAATCTCTTTACAATCTGCCATGGCTTTGAATATAAATTTAGCTATTACGTATTCTTGTTGATCACGTGTTGGTTAATTTATCCCATGCATGCACGTGCATGTGATCTTTACGGCTTTATTCAAAACCATATAATCAATCAACAAATTGCAATGGATCAATCAATCATTCATCCTGCCCATGAACACCTTCATCCATCCATGTATTCATCAATATATCAGGCAACAATCAATCAGTCTATCAATCAGCAGGCTAGATGCCTTCATTTGCTAAATTTGGTGGTTTCGAATCGATGCAATAGGTGTGGGTCACACCAGCGTAAGTACTGATTCAGATGTTTTTTCGTCTTTCGTCTTTCGATGATGACAATAGAGCTATCACCAACAAATAAACATCCTTATTTAATATATTTAATAAGGTGTATTATTTATTTTTTTATTTGATGGGTGTTTTACGCCGTACTTAAGAATATTTCACTTACACGGTGGCGGCCGTGATTGGAGGAAATCGAGCAGACCCCGGGAGAAACCCAAAACTATCCACAGATTGCTACCAGCCCTTCCCACGTACGGTCAGAGAAGAAGCCAGCAAGACCTGGACTTGAACCACTCGACCACATTGATGAGAGGCTCATAGGTCATTCCGCCGCGCTGACACCTAACTACCTCGTCCATGGTATTTTTATTTTTATGTATGTGCGCGTAAGCCTTGGGCGGACCACAGATTTATTGTCTGACACCATGAATAAATTTACCTGAAACGGAAACCTGGGGATGGTTGTGGGTTTCCTAGCAACATGAGTCAAGCAAAATTACGTAAAAAATTTCATTGATATTGGTTGTAATTTATTAGACCTCTCTGGTTTAGCCTTACTGAAAATGCCGTGTTGTTATCACGTTTAACATACAATCACATAAAAGTAATACAAAGGGACCAGGACCACGATCAGAATCCTGGCCTATGCAGGCCTACAACACAAAGGCAACAGCATACAGGGTAAATCCAGAGCAGTGACGACAGTGTGATAGTTGGCAATCAGCCACACGCATTATCGCTGAAAATCGACCCCACCTATCTTCCCTTGCATGCCAATACTCCTCTTTCAGCGTTTTATCCTGGAGATTCATGCATGTGCTTAAAATACAGACCTTTATTGGCTTTATTTTGGGGATGAGGTAATGCATATTGCTCTATTTGTGAGAGATGTTGCTCCAAGGAATTACTCAAAGCTTGCAAAACCGCATCTTGGGAGTTATATCCTGGGAAATCCAATGGATTTTTTTTTTTTTTTTTTTTTGATTGGTGTTTTACGCCGTACTCAAGAATATTTCACTTATACGACGGCGGCCAGCATTATGGTGGGTGGAAACCGGGCAGAGCCCGGCGGAAACCCACGACCATCCGCAGGTTGCTGGCAGACCTTCCCACGTACGGCCGGAGAGGAAGCCAGCATGAGCTGGTCTTGAACTCACCGCGACCGCATTGGTGAGAGGCTTCTGGGTCACTACGCTGCGCTAGCGCGCTAACCGACTGAGCCACGGAGGCCCCAGGAAATCCAATGGAGATGGTGGCATTGGCATACGTGTTTCCCTCACTTTGTTATACAAGGAAACAACATCATTCATGTTATAGTGGACTGCTTCAAAAAATGAGTAAGGGCTATCATCACGCTATCATCAGGAAGCTACTGCATTTGTCAGGTCTGGTTTGGTTTGGGTCTGTGCATCGAAACAGACATTCGTATACCAGTCGTCAACCAAAATAGACGTCCTGGGTCGATAGTCACAAGACCAATTTTCATAACGACGTTTAAAGCAAAACACCAAAGAAATGAGAAAGTATTCGAAGCGTAAAATTATGCAAAGAGAATTAAGCAGTTATCAGTTTTCAGTGTGATGATGGAAAGAAACTATAAGAATGTTCCAGAAGAATGTTCGATGAGGCCCTGTACATTCTGACAAAGGCACAAGAGGGGATCTTGTCCATTCTATAGCACTCACGCCTTTCCATCTGAATAGGTGGAAAGGAAGACGTCATACCTTTCGAGAACATGCAGTTGAATTAAAAGAAGATCTAGAACTCGCATATAGGGACTTCCGTTGGCCAGCGAACCAGTGCTGCGCAATGACCCAGGAGCCTCTCACCTATATGGTCGCTATAGGGGTTCAGGTCCAGCTCGTGCTACCCTCCGTCGTATAAGTGAAATAACCTAGAGTACGGCGTAAAACACCAATCAGATGAATAAATAAATAAATAAGTAATAAATAAATAAATAAATAAATAAATAAAATTACCTTGTAAGGCTAGAACTCGCATAATAAAGTACTAGGAGATCACTTAAGCAAACACTTAAGCTGTACAAACCACATGTAGGCCTACTGTGTTTTCCTGTGGTAGAGCGAGTAGAGGCCGCCATAGTGTTGCCAAAGTATAATACCGAAGTCACCAGACATGACACTCAACCCTGTCACATTATACTAAGACCGTCCTATAAGGGAAATGTTCTTCAGAGCGGCTTAAAACACCAAACAAATAAGTAAATAAATTAAGTGTGGCTGTGCGGTGTGTGCGCGGGGTGTGTGCAGGGTTTCTACCGATACTAGTTTGGTCAAACGGCCTGTCACAGGAGATACCTTCCGCCTTGCTATCCCCATCTTCATTTTTATCAAGCCAAACACTTCACAAATATTTTTCTGCCTTGATCCAGAGGGCAGGTCTAAGCGGTCCACCCGACTCGGTTTATGAATATTAATTATGAATATTAATTAGTATCCAAGTATCCAGTAAAATAGTAGTTTCTTTAATGATGGGTAGAAAAGACGAAACGCGATGTCAAAATACTTCTCGGTGACTTTAATGTTTGTGTTTACGTTTTGCATTCTCTACAGGCTCTACATGTCTGAATTTTTTATTTGCAAACATTCTTTGTCAACTTGAGCATAGGTAAATATGTGATTTGATGACGTCGATGGTCTGTTAAGTTCCGTGGAAGACTCTCGAATGGCCGACGAATCAAAGCAGGGAACAGAGTGATGGAAAAAGTAGCGATGTATATAAATCAATATTCATTGATTGAATGAAGATGTACTATCCCTGGTCCCGGGATCACGGATCCATCTAAGACTTAAGTCAAAACTTCAGTCATTAAATTAAGTATGTTCCTTTCCGTTACGTTATCTGAAATTTGTTCCACAATAACTTGCCCATAATTTCCGTTTTTTAAACAAAAGTTTGACCTTGTAACATAATAAAGAAACAACAATTTTAAAGTGATTTGAAATTCTGACTTAAGCCTAAGATCTATTCGTGATCCCGGGACCAGGGCCTTAACAGAGGCTCCCAAGTGGGACCAACACTGTACGCGCCATCTCTTGTCCAGCTTATGTTGGTTTCCCCTCCGGCCGAACGTGGGATGGTCTGCCAGCAACGAATCTAGGACAAAAGCCCCTGCGGACAAAAGCCCCGCGGACAACAGCACCGCGGACAACAGCTCCGCGGACAAAAACCTCGGCGGACGTCGTCTTGCTTAACCCACAAAACATAGCCGGCAGTCTAACAAACTTGATGTTAAATATCTGTCGACGGGAATTCATCTAGTTTGACTTAGTTTTCCATCAAAAAATTTGTCAACAAAGCGTATCCGAGTCTGTTACTGTATCCAGTTCAACAGTTTTCCTCTTTTCATCGTTGTTTCGCCAAAATGGTTGTCTGCGATGTCTCTAATGTTATTATCGAATGCTTTTTGTCGTGCAAATATAAGTGCATTCTACATCTAATTGCGTAAATAAAAATGTATATATTATTCCCCGAAATGGAGAAAAATGAACGTTCGCTGCATGTTTTTGAACATCTACACTACGGACTATCGACACCGGCACGTTTTGTTTCTTTTGTTTTCTGACGTTAAAAACCATCACTGCTACAAGTATTTGGAATCAACCATTTTCTTTAGTGATGTTAGGCTATAGCATTTAAATTTCCAGGAACAATTAACATACTACAGCAATTATTTGCCATACTTGAAGACTTTTTGGGTTTCAGATAAGCCTGGAATGGAGATCGGGCATTCTGTATCCTGCTGAGAGATATATGGTTTTCTCAAACAAGCACACAACTTAAAGTCATTTACCATATACACTTAGTACTGATCGAGGACTTTATATCCGCTGGGGTTTTTGTCCGCCGGGGGGTTTGTCAGTGCCCCGCTAGCAACCTGCGGATGGCCGTGGGTCTCCCCCCGCGGGCTATGTCCAGTTTCCTCCCACTGGCCGCTGTCGCATGAATGAAATATTCACGAGAAGGGCATAAACCACCAACCACACCAAACAAATAAATAAATATATAAATCAATTTAAGATTGACATTATGTGTTAAGAAAATATTTTATAACGAAAGGTATTGGGTTAGCTTCCGCTGTAGAGCTGGTGAAACTTGGATACCGGAAGTTCATACTTGGATACCACATTTCAGAAGAAGCGCCTCAAAAGGCAAAACAGCATCTTGAAGAAAGTTATGGGAGTTACAGTTGTCCCAGTCAAAGGTAAAAGGTCTATTTTATCCTCAAAAAGAATTTTTGCATATTTAGTGAATTCCACAACCGTTACGCATTGGCCCTTGGTTTCTGTGCAATAATTGTCAATAATTGTTTAATCTCACGATCTAGTGTGTAAAGAAGCGGGATCGAGGTATACACTAAAGTCTTACATGTTTAACGATTCCACTGACCACAACGCCCTCTATCGACCCTCAGATGTCCCACGAACGGAGTTATCCCCACTTCTGACGTGGGAGCCGCAGTGAGTTTCCTGGTGTTGGAGAAAGCCAGGTTTATTACAGGAGCTTTCTTGCCTGTTGACGGTGCTCTAATGTTTGCCTCTTGAAACTGAAATGCTATAACTTGATGTAACATCCAAAATTTTAGCAGTGGTCGAGATAAGAATTTCGCATTGTAAATGTCAAAATGTCATCTACCTTTATGTTACTGTTGAGTTCCTTTACTGGATGTTGACAAATTTAACTCGGAGACTCGAATCTAATCAAATGAATCTATTCTCCACACCATGCTGACCATGTAACTACAACACATAGATACTTCCGGTTACATAATAAACCAGATCTGATATAAGAGGTGGAAACACTACATCATTTCCTTTCTGTAAAAAAAAATTGCAATCTTTGCGCTGTTCTTAACGTTCGTGTACATTATTCATTGACACCAAATTACCCGAATAAAGCAAACTGGTTTCTTCAAAGCAAAGGAAGAAATGTCATGAGACAACAGTATCACATAGACGAGCATGTAACGTTCTGTCTTGAGAATTCCGAACATTCAAGAATATTAAGATCAAAGCTCAAAAGTACACATCACTTTAAAAATGTTTACTATAAAAGGTTGAACAGTTCAGTTCACGTGAGTCCATGATAAAGTCATTGAATCTGGAGGGCCGATTCCTCTCACAGGTTGCCCTTGTTTGTGTTATGGGCGCCTGTGGTTCGCGATGGTTCTCCACCGTGTCGTCGCGTGAGTGGGAGATTGGTTCAACCTCCTCAGACGCGAATGCCTCGTCGCATTCATCTTCGCGATATTTCCTTACAAATGTTGAGTTCCGACAATAGCTTGTGCCGTCAGGGGCCTGTACTACAATTTGATTGCTCTTCTTTCCCTTCACCGTGAAAGGCACATTCTTGTATGTTGCTGAAAGCTTATTTTCACGACGTTGTTGGACCAAGATAGTGTCTCCAACCACGATGTCGCGTTCAGTGGCGCGGCGTTTTTGGTCTGCATTACGTTTTCCAACAGTCTTTCTCTCAGCATAACGATTGTGCACTTCGGAATCGTATCTACGATTTTGCGGCCAACAACGGTTCAGCAGGACTAACGTCGGTTGTAAAAATGCATGCGTTCACACCACCATGTGACCAAGCCAGTTTTAAGCCAGTTCAGGAATTTGCCCGTTCGCCCGGTCACACTTAAGCCGGTTTAAGTATATATAATTACGACGTCATCCTGAACTCCACGTATCGGGGGCGTTTAATTCAGTTACCGTTCACACGACACACATAAACCGGCTCAAGTCCTGAAACCGGCTTAAACCCACGTCACGAGCAGGGACAAATAAACCCGATGAAATGCCCCCGCTTTGCTTTCACACGAGCGACATCAAACTGGCTAAAAGCCACTTTCGGATTTAAACCAGCTTAACTTTGTCCGTGTGAACGTGGTATAAACAATCTGTGTTACAGTTGTGTGCGCTTTCAGCAAAAGTAGAATACGGAAGTTTACGGGCCTCTGCTTGAGGTAAGGCTTTCCCTCTGCCCAGCCATTCGTCTCTTCTAATCGGTCACGCCATTTCACAGCAGCTGCGTTGTGATATTAGCTTATCGTAACATCGTTTCACAGCATGAGAATTTCGTCATTATCCGGTTTCTCGTTTAAGGAGAGTTTTATGACAAATCAACATTAACAAACAAATAGCCATGTATTTCATTATTAGATGTTTGCTAAACTCCTTGTAGTTGTCATTTACCGACCGTACGTGGGAAGGTCTGCCAGCAACCTGCGGGTGGTCGTGGGTTTCCCCCAAGCTCTGCCCGGTTTCCTCCCACCATAATGCTGGCCGCCGCCGTATAAATGAAATATTCCTGAGTACAGCGTAAAACACCAATCAAATAAATAAATAAATAAAATATAGTTGTCATTTATAGAATGAAGGGCAGTTTTTCGGCGAAGGAAACTGGAGCACACGTTGGCAAATTGCTGGCGAATTTTCCCACGTTTTCCACAGATTTCCCCGCCAAATAAACTGGTTGAAGACAAGTGTTTTAGAGAAAGTTTATCCACTACCCAAACAGTCCCACGAACGCCGAAGATGGGTAAAGTGCAAAGTCCGTCCAAGGCTGGGATTGACACCACACCTCATGGGCCAGCGGTTTGGAGCAGACAATTACCACAGGACCAGACCGCGATCCCCAACAATTTATACCCTTATAGTTCAGTATATCCATACAATTATTAGTAATTACTAAAATTTAACAGAAATCATTTATGGACCCATTTCCGCCAGGGGTATGCAGAGATTCTCTGGATTATTGCCGATTGGCGTTGAGATATAAGTGGATGGGTGGGCCCGGTTTAAAAAACAAAATAATGTAGTTTTAACTTACCTGCAGCGAGAGTTTCTCTGTGCTTCTATGACCCGTGGTTATTAAAGTTACATATACACTGTCTAGAATACCACGTAAACTTTTCTTATGTGATTTTTTTTTTGCTGCCCACCGGCGAGATCGCTTTACACTTACGTTTCTTGTCCCAGAAGCATTGTAATCAATCGATGTGACTGCCTTACAAGACAAGGACGGAGCCTTAGTTAAGTTGATATAAATCGCATTCTGACAACACAAAATACAAACAATAATAGACAGATGAAGAACATAACCTTGCTTTTTCATTATGAGATTTATCTCAGATATAAAATAAAATTAGTAAAGCACGCGGGTTAGACGCTTAGAGCTATCTGATTTCTTTTTAGCACATCTGTAGTTATACAAGCAGCGTTTTATTGACAAACGATGAATAAGGGCATAAAAGCCTAAAAAAATTATAATAAAATAATAAAAAAAAATCGGTTGACAAAAACCGAAGTAATAACTGAAACCAGTTAATTCTGTACCCTTTCGCCGACCTTAACTCTTAAGGTTGGCTATGGGCCCGTATGATGTCAATAATTAATAATAATTAGGTGACATAAATGTGATCGTAAACATCATCAATATGATACAAATGAATGAATTTCTAATCGTAGGTAATCGTAGGTAAAAAAAATTAGCAGTAATAAATGAAAAATTCATTCGTTTTTTTTTTAACAAAAATTGCAAGAAGCTGTTACGTCCTACAATGGCCAAGCATCCAGGCCCAATTTCATGCAAATAAGAAAACACTATGACAGTAATGCACTGAACTAATTTGCCATGATCGGAAAAATTAAAGCTTTGGAAAACATAACGACGATTAGCTTTATTCAACTACCGAAGAACATAGACAATGGGAAATTCAACACATTCCACCTGCATGTACAAATTGTAACAATATTTACAAAAAAGGCAACGTGGAGAAAAAGCATAACAAAATGAAAAATAATCAACTGGATTTGAGCCCCACACTACCAGAAATCATATACAATCCGTATAGTGCTGAAAACCACCACAGCGTCTTGGAGGTGTGCATGGGGGTGACAGGAAATGTTAGGAGACTGTAAAAAAATTTTGGTCTAAATAGTTGGAAGGAATAAGCGATGTTGTTGTCTTTAAAAAATATCCTCGGTTCAAAGCCATGGCGTGCGGCATCCTAAATCCCGTCCCTTCCTTACGGGTATGCAAGGTCTAAACCTCAACAGAAACTGGAAACCGCGATATTTCTTTCACGGTTGACATGGTTAAATTTGGCCTAGTAAGGGCAACATGTTTTGGGCTCATCATGACTCAAGGTACAGGTGTGGATAGACATTTTTCGTATATTTCACATGGCTTTGGGTTTATATTCATGATAGCACTAGGGGGAATGCTGAAGTAGGGTGGTATCACTTAAATATCTCTAGCAAGAAAACTATAGATCGTAACTCAAATCCGTTGGCATTCATTGGCAACTACATGTATTGGGCTACAATTTGGTGCAAGCCTCAGATTGGTAGCTTTCGTAGTTTTCGAGTTACAGGCCATTGAAATTACGTGACTGAAAAAAGATTTAGACCATATCTCACAAAGTTACAAACATAGGCAAAATCCGAAAGCAGATTCAGAATCAACGTTGTCAAATATATCAGAGTACATGAAAACATAATCAAACTTAGACATTTTTTATGACGTCATAAGTTTTCAATGCCAATTTCAAAGATTTTTTCAAACTTGTTCTAACTGGGATCACTCTACAAGTGTATCAAATTTCAGACCTGTTCGTTGGTTCTTGAGAAGAAGATTTTTAAAGCTTTTGATCAAAATCCAAGCGGGCCTTCATGTTACGCCAAAAGTTAACCAAAAACAGCAAAAATATGCCTTGTATTTTGTTCCTAAAATCACCAAACTTCAACAACATCCAATAAAAACTTTTTTATACAGCTCTTAAAGCTTTCAAAAAGCCTTCAAAAAGACGGAAGAAAATAATAAAAATCCGAACGATTTCAACAGGTGTTCCAGCACAGAGTGCCTGGCCACCTAGAAATGATTCGAGTGAATAAGATACTTAACAAATTATCTTCCTAATAAAAGGAAATTTCCTTTATATCATGCTGAAAATGAAGGATTTCATTTTCACACGAACTTAAAATGGTATTGAGATTTTATGTGCAATTTCACTTAATCCGGACCTGGTTAAAAATGGTTTTAATGACAAGGAACAATTATAAGCATGCGCATAGGACGTTGCAGCTACATTCGGAAAGGGTTCAACCCCGGTCCTGATCACTCAGATTAAAGTAAAAGAAGCTAAAATATGAAGTAAGGTTCATCAAACATACAACTGAAAATTATGCATAAAAATACTTTTATTCATTAGTTTTTGAAGAGTGTTGAAAATCATTCCAATATTTGAATAGCATAGTGGGCTTTATGAGCCATATTGACAGTATCTGGGACCTCTGATGTCACATCTCCATTTTTCCTGATATTCACCAGAAGACATGAATTTTTTGGAGCATCATTTCAGTAATACTTTATTTATAGGTAAAAAGAGTTATTTCAAAATTCAGTGTCGTGATTAGAGTTGGAAAAAATTCCTCAGAAGTCAGAGTTCCTAAATTCTGATATTATGGTCCATAAAGCCCACCGTAGAATACCTTTTGGATGCCTTTAAATCTCTTCACAAAAATCTAAAAAAAACAAAAAAATAATAAATGAAAGTACATTTATACATAATTTTAAGTGGTCTATTTAGTGACACCTACTTTGAATTTCAGGCAACACATCTCCGGCATAAATTACAGGGTGTTAAAGATGGAAGACGCAATGGACTCTGCCATTTATGCCAGCGTTTTCTCAGACAGAAATAACTAATCAAGTATATACTTAATATCCATATTTCTGCTCGCTCTTTCCATTGCGCTTGTGCTAGTACCTATGGCACTATGCATAATAATTAATGACGTCACAACAATATTTAACATCACATCAACAGACTACACTTGACTGTCATGATTTTCTGCATTCTTCTTTCGATTGTAGGACGCCGCGAAATTTCTCGGCAGTTGAGTGTCTTTGTCGTTTTCCCTGTCCTCATCTGACTGAGCATCGTCAACGTCCTTGTCTTCGTCTGTGGACAGTTCGATTACATCCATCATCCCGTCGTTTCCTCCTACATCCATTTCAGTCGAATTATCTCCCCTTTGGTCATCAACTGTTTCACTCAACACTGGAAGTGGAAAAGAACAATTGTTAAATGTAATTCATATTTCAATACTAAAGTGTCGACCAAAGAATCTTGATTTCACATTCTTAGCCCCTGTGTACTTTGTTACACGGGGGAAATCCATGCAGTTTTTGTTGTTGTTGTTGTTGTCTCTGTGGACACAATTATGAAACAGTGATAGCGTGATTAAACCTGCCGGAAAAGAATTATAATTTCAGGGAGGATATAATCTAAAAAATAAAAATCCAGATTGAACTGCTTTGTCTATAAATAGTAAGCAAATATTCTCATCCTTGTGAACACAGACGGTACTGTCTAGAAGTCATGTTGGGGGAAGGCTACTTAACTCCAATATTGTTCATTACGCACGACACCCCAATATGTTAACCTTGAAAATCATTTTGCCCATTTACTCATAACGTTATAATATGGTGTTATTACGAAACCCTATTTGCAAAGTTTTGCTAAAGTCGCCAAATGAGAACATTTACTTCATGAATGAATGCTTGGAGTTGTGTGCATATACTGTGTCTTCTTGTGGAAGGGAGAGTCCATGCAACCAAAGTGTTGCCGCCATTGAAGCATCATGCCAGACACCAGTCCTGTTTTGCTCTAATCTCTCAGTGCAGTGCGCCAAGCGAGGCAGCATCAAATACCATTTTTAGCTGGACCCGGGTGTGATTTCGGGTCTCCGGACTTAGAACCGTTTGCTTTATGAGAATGCACTGATAAAATTTTGAGGCCTTATTTGTTGTTATTATTCTAAATATTTCTAACTAACTGCGATGTTCATTTTACAGCAAATAGCGAGATACGGTTTGAGAGACTGCGATGAACCAGTCAGACGCACGGCATCATGTTATACATCTGCTCAAATTAATACGATGCTATAATTGATATGCAATAATGTTTTACATAAACTCTATCGATCCGGTACCTTCATAAAGTTTCGATACACACACTTCTTCTTTCTCCTCATTGGTCGGTGAGCAGGACATCTCGCGTTTCTCTTTTCCTGACTGTTTAGCCAGTTCCTCAGACTCCTGTTCTCGCACGTATTTAAGGAACACCTATTAAAACGTCAGCATATATGTATTACTGATTGATTTAAAGGTGTTTTAGGTCATATTCAAGCACGTTTCATTCAGCCGATCATAGTCAGGTCCTGGGATAGCGAAGCCATCTTCGACTTAAGTCAAACTTTCAAATCACTTTAAAATTGTTATTTCTTAAGTAACAATGTCAAAGTATTTCTTAACATCGTAAATTCTGGGTAAGTTATTGTAAAACAAATTTCAGTTAAACAACCGGTAATGAACATAACAAGTTTAATGATTAAAATTTTGACTCAAGCTTAAGGTCGCTTCGTGATTCCTTGGCCAGCTGCGTTAATTTATATTAATTGAATGTGACGAAACTTAGTTAACAGGAGTTTGTTGAAGACAGAGGGTCTTAAGCCATTGTACTAAGAGGTTACCATATTGCTACTTTTTAAGCATATATTTGATCACTTAAAATAAAACTCCAACTGAGGTACACTAACAAGCCGTATTTCGTGTGACCAGTACGGGAGTCTCGAGCTCGAACCTTTTTATCAAAAACGTTTAAAAGAATGTCAAAAGTTGTTTACTATTTTAAATTATATTACCATAATATGGAATCTAAAGAAAGTTTCACAAGGAGTAATTCAGAGTAGACAAACAATGGAGAAAATTGAGAAAATGAACATTTGTGAGCTTGAGGCGATCCGTAGGGAAAGGTGGTGTCATTGTGCCTCTGGAAGACAATAAGGCAGGTGATCGGTAATTAATGTCACACAGGTTGCCTAACATTTTTCACAAGTCACATGATACAGAAGGACTGTTTTTAACTTTGTCAACAAAAAAGTTCGAACTCGAAACTGCCCAATTTCTGTAGTGGTTTATATTGTGGGTAATTTCGAACCCACCTCATTCAGCTTCTTATCGCCCTCTAACCGATTTCTCTCCAGTTTGGCCTCTAGTTCAGGTCTGTCAATGCTGGGTCATCATATAAGCTGAAACATTGCCAACTCAGGTCATTTTTTTATCTATATCATTGATTAAATGAGGAAACCAGAGTACAGAGAACAAGAACCTGACAAACCCCAGTGAACATGCAAGCGTTGGATTGCCTCGCACAGTCTTATTCGTTACCAGCTGACAGGATGCACTGAGAGCAGAATTCATTTATTTTATTGTAGCTTTACGCCGTACTCAAGAATATTTCACGTATATAACCACCCTTGTGGGTGAAAAAAGGTTTGAAGGAATCAGGATTGGTTGGTCCGGTGTCAGTATAATGTGACTGGTGGGGGTGTCATATCTGTTGTATTTGGCATGATAGATCAGTAGAGGCTTGGCATCGCCGTGCCACAAGAGCATAGTATATGTACACACACCTAACCCCTAAAACTGTTTTAGGCAGAAATCAACGTGATTTATTTATTTATTCGATTGGTCTCTTTAAGTCGTACTCAAGAATATTTCCATTTATACGATAGGTCATGGTGGCCAGAATTATGGTGGGAGGAAAGGATTGAGAAGTTATTATGAGCTGAGACGCTAACTTCACACAATCAGGCAATCGGCAGTTGAAGGTGATCAAAAAATCCTGCCGGCGTCGTTCCTTGAGAAGATATCCCACGTCCTGAAAGGTGGAGTTTGAAATATCCTTCACCCTCTCCGAACTAGAAAAGTTAAACAAAAAATAACATTTGAATAATTCATGAAAGAAATAAGTCACACTTACCTGTATTCAGTTATATTTATTTGATCGAGGTTTTTACACTCCCCTGACAAATATTTATTTATTTATTTATTTACTTATGTACTTATTTGCTTTATTGGTGTTCTATACCATATTCAAGAATAGTTGACTCGTTGCATATTTATGTATAGCTGTATATTTATTTATGTGATGTTGCATAACCGAGACATCGCCGTTGAATAGTAGGCAAAATCGTTGTACATTGAGAAAATCGACCGTGCCGCAAGGTATACACTGTGTATCACATTTTTTTCTTCTTCGTCTATTAAGCTGGAAGAAATCGCTTTCCTAAAGAACCTAATCACCTGACAAACCTCTTGCGGTTTGTTTGTTTGGTGTTTTTACGTCGTACTCGAGATATTTCCTTTCTACGACGGCGCCCCAGCATTATAGTGAGAAGAATCGGAAGCCAGGAACATTTTGCAGGCTGTTGCCTTACTATATGGCCCTCCCTGAGGAATCAAAAACTTAAGTTAATATTTAAACAAAAAAAAAAAAAAAAAAAATATATATATATATATATATATATATATATATATACGCAAACTTACGACAAACAGAGATTTTCAGTCTTGTTAACTTTCATGATGATATCTGTGATGTCATGCAGCTCAGGAAAGATGTTTTTCTTGTTAATAAGTCGTCTGATTTTCTTGTTTATCTCCGGGAATCTGGTACCTACAAGACGACACAAAGACCAGGTTGTAAGGCTAAAACAACAACGTACCAACGAAATTTTTTGTAAATCTGGTACCTACAAGGCGACACAAAAAGCAGGGGAGCTAAAAAGTCTAAACCAGGGAAATGAAATGTTGATGGTCCAAAGGACGTGATTCCTAGTGAGATCGGCCAGATGTGAAGATTCTTGGATTTATTGTTTTTATTTGTTTACCGTTTCCCACCGCGTTGAAGAAGTTTTCACTCCTAAGACTGTGATATGGTCATCCTTGGAGATCTGATGAGAATGCATGGTAAATCCATTCTTCTTAGAGATCAGCATTGGCTTTTAAACAATAATCATATGGGTAAATCAGCTAATTTATTCCACAGATTTTTTATGAGTTTAGGCAAATGACATCTTTGGTTGGTTGCAGTGGTGTTTTAGTAAGACAGAACCGTGTGATATATTTCCGATTTATTTATTTATTTATTTGGTGTATTTGCCGTACTCAAGAATATTTCACTTTACGACGGCGGCCAGCATTACAGTGGGAAGAAACTGGATAAATACCGGGGGAACGCACGACCATCCGCAGGTTCCTAGGAGACCTTCCCACGCACAGCTGGAGAGGAAGCCAGCATGAGGTGGACTTGAACTCACAGCGACCGCATTAGTGAGAGGCGTCTGGGTCGTTACGCTGAGCTATCGCGCTAACCAACTAAGCCACGGAGGCCCCGATATATTTCCGAGTATGTTTTCTTGTTAATATATCAGCCTTGTTATGGTTTGTCGGTCTGACGTATTGGGTCTCGGCATGTTGGTCCTCGGCCGCTTGTGTTGGAAAACGACACAAAACAATTCCTGGGTGCATTAAAGATTTGCCAAGCATCATTACTTGTTTGGGAGCTCAAACTATAGTGATGATCATATCCGATATATGCAGTGCAAGACAAAAAAATAACTAAAAAGACCGTTACATACTGAAATCTACGGAACAAAATGCATGAATACTTTAGAATGGAAGAATATATATTGTTAAAATATCGGGGATGGACCATGAGTTCCAAAGGCAAATGGGGTGGTAGATATATGTACTAGGTATTCAAAGAACAAACAAATGAACAAAAATACGAGTGGATGTGAGAGTGAAAGTATACCTGCATATAAATGCTTATCTTCTGATTGGTGGCAAGTACAAAAAAGTACAAAATCTCGCCTGGGCTAAAACCCTGGCGAGCACAATCAAAGCTTTCTCGCTTACCCTCAAATCTCAACCGCTTCTCGACGGGTCGACCTGTGGTTTTCCGCCTCCCCTTAAGCTCACATAACTTTTCCCAGACTTTGACGAACTTCCTCTCCAGTTTGTCCTCGCACATGTAACACGAGTTCTCATCATCCAGCTCATCTAACGACATCTCCTGCTTTTTTAACCTTTCTATTATATTCCTCAATTCCTGTAAAACAGGCCACATTTCAGGATTTCATATATATCTCCAAGCGTGGACCCGAAAAGATGACCCGAATATCTGACGTGTATTACTACGAAGGACTGACATCATATTTAAGAAATAATGGACCTACAATTTACACTGTTAATGTTATGGTATATATGAAATGCGATGACAACACAGCATTTGAGTAATTCTAGACCAGTTAGTGTAACAGATGTAAATTACAATTAGATCACTGCATTTTTTTTCTACGTAGTTCTGCTTAAGCTTTGGTGCTAGAGGGCCTGGAATTCGCTACTATTTAAGGATTTGCCTGAACAGTTAGGATAAAAAGCTTAACTGACGTGTGACCATTTCTGACCATACTATTGTTGTATGATGTTTTCAGCTCGCATAACGACCTAATTAAATATGTGTAATCTTGCCAGCAAAAGCATCCAAAAAGAACAGTTAAAAAAACACAGAACAATTTTCTCATGCGGCTTTCGCCAACTAAAACCGCCAAGCGGGCACCGGTTGCTTAGTCTTCTCACTTCTACCAAAGCATGGGCCTCTCACCAATGCGGTACCTGTGAGTTCAAGTCCAGCTCATGCTGGCTTCCTCTCCTACGTGGGAAGGTCTGTCAGCAACCTGCGGATGGTCGTGGGTTTATAATACTGGCCGTCGTCATATAAGTGGAATATCGAGTACGGCGTAAAAACACCAATCAAATAAATAAATAAATAAATCTATCAAAGCAAAATTGTATGTAGTTTCCACTCTGGCTGACAAAGATTTAATCCAAGTTCTGGACATCAGCACTGAGGGCAGTACTCCTACACGTCATGCATGTTGTAAGGACATTCCAAACAGGGTTGTTTATTCCTTGTCAACTTATGTACATCCTCTGATGTACACGTGCATAGTCAGTGTCCCAAAACTGTTTGGCTCAAAGATCTCTAGGTCAAAGGCTTTCAACACAACTTAGGCTAGACTAGATTTTACCCGAAAACAACAGAAGTCACGAGTTGGATTCAAACCCCATTATTACCATTGCAGAGTTCAAGCGTCGATCAGCTGCAAAAACAAGGTGTTAACTGGTTTTCTCTACTTATCCAAAATGAAAATGAGACCTTACTGCCAGATAAATCTCCTGTTGTCTGATATGTTTCTCACTGACATCTGTTTTTTTTATCATCCTGGTTTTCGCTGCAAGATGGTTTTATTTTCGCTTCCTTTTTAGATGCTGACCCGGATTAGACGAAGTATTTGCATCCTGAACACCATTCTGAACTTTGCTGCAAGAGGGTTTAATTTTCGCTTTCTGTTTAGATGTTGACCGTGGACTTGGCGAGGCATTTGCACCATTAACCAGTATGTCTGATCTTTGCTGTAAGATGGTTTCACTTTCACTTTCTCCTTAGATGTTGAAGCTGGCTTTGACGAGGAATTTCTATATTCCTTTTTATCATTAACAACTGAAGCAAAATTCTTTTCTTTCTGGATAAATGGTGTATTTTCTGTCGCCCTGTTAGGTGTGGAAGCCAGCTCCGAGGGAGGGTCTACACATTTAAAGATCGAGATTGGGGTAGACACCGATTCTACCTTCGCGGGCTGAAGATTTACACGTCTAGGGATCAACTTCGAAGTACTTGAACCAGCAGTAAATGGTGAAGAATGGCACTCACTGCCATCGTCCACGGTGCCAAAGGACTGTCCACATCTTTCTGAACAGGAAGTTGACCGTCTGTGGCATTAGCTCTTTTGGTGACTTCAGAACTTGATCCAGTCCCTGGAGTTGTGTTACGTTTTAAGACGATCCAGACCTTGTCAGACTCTGCCGCATCGCTGTCCAGTTGGATTTTTTAGCAGGGCTGCAGAAGGAGAACATGTGCCTGTGCGTGTGGGGGGATTCACCGTTATTTTTAGAGACTAGCTCATAGTCTGGTGCATCTACCGGTACATCCAATACTCCCTTGCCACGGTTCGCCTTTTTCTTCGATAACTCCCCTGAGTCTGAACCAGAGCTTTTTCCACGATCCCTCTTTCTACGTTTATGTTTGACATTCATCTTATTTTTACCGTTTATCTCGGCGGAGTATTTGCCATGGCCTTTAACTCTTGCACAAAGTCCATAATATGGACGTACACCCTCTGCTTGTCATTGCTGATAGCGGACCTCGTAGACTGACTAGCTTTTTAAAGTCTGATGATTCTCTAAAACTTTCATCACACTTGTTGAATAGTTTTTCAGCATATTTACAGAAATCATCTACTTCTTGGTGATCTGTTATTAAAGGCTTCAGGAAGACCAGGAACTGTAAAACAGGACAGACACGTATATATGAATCAAGGATATATGCATGTCAAATGAAGCAAATGGTCATCGATGGGAATTGAGGACGTGCAATGCATCTTAAATATTTAGATTCTATGGTGGACTTGAAACGGTATAATGATGTGATGGAAATTAATTTTGAACAATAAAACGCATTTTCGTGAAATGTATTGATGTAACGTTATGTGTAACTAAACAGCTAATCTAAAATTGTACTCGGGTACTCAGAATAAAATTTGATTAAGCTACTATACATTTTTTGTGAAATCTATTCTGTAACTAAACCCATAGAACGGCAAATCTATATTGTACTCGGATAATCAGAATAAATATTGATTGCCCTAAAATATATTTTTGTGAAATCTATTCAGCGCAAGTGGGAAGGTCTGTCTGCAGGCTGCGGATGGTCGTGGGTTTCTTCTGGGCTTTGCCCGGTTTCCTCCACCATAAGGCTGATCTCCGTCGTATAAGTGAAATATTCTTGAGTAGAGCATAAAACACAAATTAAATAAATAAATAAAATCTATTCTGTAACTAAACCCATAAATCTATCATTGTACTCGGATACTCGGAGTAAAAACTAATTAGCCTACAATACATTTTGGTGAGATCTACTGCAATAATATTATATTTAACCAAAACCTAAAAACAAAAAAAAGCAAAAAAAAAAAAAAAAACACTGATGATTTAATGAAAAATGCAATTCTGCAAACAGCAGACCTTTTCAGTTGGTATTTAATGTGGTGCCCAAGAATATTTCTTATCTAATTCTGCCGAAGCCACGGTGCTAGGGGAGCGTTTATATGAACAGTTGGAGTAAAACACAAACAGGCAAATTGACAAAAGGCCGTTACGTGTAACCATTTGTCAGTTGCCCCATTGTCGTTGCTGCTCTGGTTTTACTCTCTATGCTGTACATCAATCACACTGTCGTCGCTGCTCTGTTTTACTCTCCATGTTGTAGTCTTTATACATAATGAGGAAACCGGAACTATTGCTGGCTGAAAAAATAATAAAGCATACGGAAAAGAAGATATTTCTCCTTCAACAGATACTTTAGGCGGGGGAGGGGTTCCTCGTCCTTTGTCCCCTCAGAAAAATATCCTTAATTTAGAATTTGTGATTTATGAAGGCCTATTTATTTGTGTTTAATGTACTCATGAATTTAAACTTAAAAAAACCCCGCAGTAAATCAGAACTATTCACAAAGTACTTGACATCTCTGTTGACTCAAATATCTAACCGAACTGCTGAGAGCCTGATTTGACCACCCTTATTAATGTTTGGTGGCTTTGCCCATATACCTTATCACAAAAAAGGGGTCTGTCCGTAGGAATTTATGTATTAATAAAGTATCTCAATGGGTGTTTAAAAAGCATAACCTTTCACTTTCTGATGTTGCACCACCGCGATATCGCAGTTCAAAGTAAGCAAAATCACGCACAATGAGACCATCGACAGCACCGCCGTGATGTTAATTATATCCAATCAGGCACTAGTTATTTCTACAACCACAGGACGTGTCTGTTTCAGCTCTGCTCAGCGGAACCGTTTTTTATTTTAACCATCAATGGGTGGGATATGAATGACAGACACGGCATGGTTTTTCCGATTGGTCGAACATGACGTCTCCCATGACCTTGTAAAAAATTTTTTTCTAGAAATTGATTTGTAAAGTTACCAAGATCATCAGAAAGAAAATGCCTGTGAAAAAATTGACTGTTTATATTTGTTTTCACCTATCTTCTTAAACCCCTCAGGTTATGTATGTATGTATGTATGGTTTAACGTGGTACTGAACTTTTTTTTCCAGTCATATGAGGGGTTATTAGATGTGTGTACATACACCTTGTCTTCTTGTGACAGGGTGAGTCCATGCAGTCAAACTGCTGCCGCCAATGAAGTATCATGCTGAAGACACCAGACATGACACCCTACCCAGTCAAATTATAGTGACACCGGGCATCCAGTTCTGTTTCCTTGGTCTCACCCCTCCGCGTTGTGGGCCAAGCGAGGCAGCAACAAGTATCATTTTTACAGTCTTTGGTACAATCCGACCCGGAATTGGCCTTGGCCTCCCGAATTCGAGGCGAAATCAGGTTATGTTATACGTTGTCTTTCCCTTGAAAGAAATTCACATGAGAAAAAGGGTTTTCATTTTGAATTAGAGGAGGAGACCAGAGCTCAAAAGTAGGCAGCGGAATTGAAACTGATTCTTTCACAGTTACTATTGGTTTTAACGGTGAGAATATCCAAAGTAGAAGGCTAAAGGGATAGCTATAGACAGCTGTCTGCACCCTGCTACTTGCCCTTTTTTGAACACACTGTGAGAAAAAAATACTTCTATTAATATACCGATAAAAACTTGAAAGTAGGAGCGGATTGGTCAGGTTACGATCAAAGAACACATTTTAAGGACTGCAATACGAATTCAATAGCGACAAGAACAATGTTTAGTCAACATGGCCAAGGAGGGTCCCTAAGAATAAGTGATTTCAAACTCGTACAATATGATAAATACTTAGTGCACTTACTGACAGCAGAATTTCCCGTTGACTATCACCGTTCTCGCTGACTGCTGAATTTTGACCATCAACGACTGACATAAAATCCTGTTCTTTACTACATGATGGATTATCTGTACTTTCCTTATAAGACGTTGATGTCGGTTCCGGATGGACATCTGCGCATTTGACGGCTGACACCGAATCTACCTTCACGGGCTGAAGATCTACAAGTCTAAGGGCCAACGTTAAATTACTTAAATCTGCAGCTTGTGGTGAAGAATGCCCTTTACCGTCATCTGCCGCAACAATAGCACTGTCAGCCTCTTTCCCAGCGTTATTCTCACTGATAATGCCATCATCAGGTAAATTTATCCGAACATCCGATCCATCCTTGTTGCGATTCACCTGTTCCTTTGGTATTTCACTTGAGTCTGCACCAGAGTTTCTGTCGCCATGTCTCTTCTTAGACTTACTTCTGTCGTCTCTCTCGACGGAATGTTTTTACATGGGCCTGTAACTCGGATACAAGGTGCGCGATGTAACAATGTATATTCTTCTTGCCATTGCCGATAGCTGACCTCGTAGACTGGATTAGCTGTTTAAAGTCTGATGACTTTTTATAACTCTCATCACAGCTGTGGAATATTTCTTCTAGATATTTAATGAGTTCATTATATTCCTGGCGATCTGGTATAAATGGCCTCAAGAAGACCAGGAACTGCAACACAGAAGATACATATACAAAAATGAGTTCAAGTCCAGTTCATGCGGGCTTCCTCTCTGGCCGCAGGTGGGACGGTCTTCCTGCAATCTGTGGATAGTTGTGGGTTTCCCCCGGAATCTGTCCCGGGGGAAACAGCCCGGGCCAATCCCACGACCATCCCCATGTTGCTGCAAAACCTTCCCACATACGACCGGAGAGGAAGCCAGCATGAACTGTGCTTGAATTCACAGCGAGTAACGAGAATGAGACGGAACACGAAGAACTAAAAGATTTGACCACCGAGAACAGTGCAGTTAAATATTCAAATTGTAAAGTGGAATATTTTGGTATATACGTGTAAAGGGAGTTTATTTTTACCCAAAACTGCATTTTTGTGAAAGCTCTTGATCTATAATATTTGTTGATACCATAACGGTGTCAGACGGTCGTTTGAGTGTCGTTGTCGGCTTATTGTGACAATCCCCAAAAGGCCCTATGTGATGTGAGGAGGAGGCTTGTCCATGAGGACTGATTACGTAGTGCTCACTTTCACTGCATGCCTATTTATTTCACGTGGAAAATTTCTCTTTACATGTCGAACCCGTTCAAATATTCGGTATACAGTGACTGCTTAAATCCACCAAAGAGTAGATACATCAGTCTCAGTAGCCTAAGTCATCTTTAAACAGAAACACGGCCAGTTAAACTTTTAAATCGACCGAATCGATACAAGGCCCGCTATGTGTTGCACGGAGTATGTTGAATGGAACAAAATCGATGTGCTCGATTTAAAAGTTTAAACAGCTGAATTACAGTTAAAACAGTTGGTTTACCAATGCTGGCGCCAACGTGTCGACACTTTGGTTGACTTGGGGAATCAGTGCATACCAAATATGTGGATGGGTTCGAGCTGTATAGGCCAGTGAATAGATAAGCAGTGAACCCAAGCCTTACGTAAGGAATCTTCAGCTAGCTTGATTCACAAATTCATTGTCCAAACCTGGGATTGAACCCGCATCTCCCGTGTTCTAGCGAATAGAATCCGATGAAAATGACACTGACGACCAGATTGTAACGAATCTTTGCAATTTGAATAAATTTTCACTGACAAGATATTCAGCTATTTGAAGAATAAGCTTCATTAATAATATTATTAATATTAAAATAAGACTTTACCTGAGATTTTGCCACTAAATCAATCAGAGCAAATCGAATCGAATTTTTGCTATAGCTTTCGAATAGCCGAAATAATTAACATCAACAACATAACAACTTTCTCTGTGCAAGTGTTACCGTTCAACATCAGTAATATACTTTGTAAACTTTTTAGAGCGGATAGCCTAAGTATGTTTTTTTTCAAAATTTACAATTATTTCAACACTATAACTACTGAAGCACAAGCCTGATATTTTCTGAAAGGCAATAATTCGAAATATTCTTGGTAATTAGAGAAAATTATGTTTGATTTGGCTAGGGAATATGGATTTGTTTTGTCTTCTCTTTTTTTTTAAGCATTTCATTTCCATGTGATAAATACAGCTGTACAACATATCACTGCTTGGTGATCTTTACGACTGCATCATTGGTGCTTCCAAATTTACATGCAGAACATACCTCAACCAGGAGTACAGCAGACATTATGGTCGATTGTCAACTCACGCCTGTTCACGGGTCTTTGATGCTCCACATATCTACAAGACGATATTTGGCAGCACGTTCAGCACGGAACTAACCTGAAGGAGATGCATGTATAAATAACTCAATATATTCAGGGCATATCAAGTCATCTAGCATCGCAAAGCTTCCGGGGCCTAAGCAGCCCAGGGCTTTCGCTTTTTGAGCTGGGATAGCCGACCGATGGCCGTATCACTTTCAAATTGCTTCCCACACGACGGTACAAGACTTAAACTTTTACCTTAACGTGCATTTCACAGTAATAAATACACAAACCCGCTACATACAGTTTGTTCACGTAACGTTACACAAAGGTGTATGTGCAAACACTATCACACTGTAACCTACATAACAAGCAGACAGGAAGACTCATGGTAGGCTACGGAATCTCAGGCCGAGATATTTTCAGCCTCACCTCCTATGTGCTCAGCAGACCTACTTTGAATCGTTTTCGTTTTGCATTTCCTCCTTTACCCCTTCCTCTGGCCTTCCAGTTGTTTTGTAAGCTCAGTTCAAGTTTCACTCAGTATCTTTGAGTTTCACTCCAATATATATGTAAGTGACTAAAACTGCAATTTGCAGACACACCCTTCCGCTTGCGAGTAAATCTGGTAAACAAGTGTTACATTTCTTACGAGCTGTACGTCACAGTTTACGCTGTTTATGTGCTCATAAAACAATGACGTAACTAGTACAGACACATACTTTCTATCTCAAGCTGTTAAAAGTGAGTAATGTCAATAACAGCACCGTCTTAAATCCACAACAGTCACTGGTAGTAGGCCTACATTGTATTTGATCATGTACCACAAACAAAAGTCCTGCAGATAAGCTCGCATCCTTATTTGAAGTTTTCAAACTCTATTTTTTTTTATCCCAGACACTTCTGCACACCTTCATGAGTTCATTTTAGGCATGTACCAGGCTACAATATAACTCTTCTGCGAGGAGAAGGAACAAAATACCACAAAATGTGCCATGGCACGTGGCACAAAATATCATCTGAAACATGACACAAAATATCCCATGACATATTACAGAAATTTATACCCCATGACACATGGCACAAATTATTCCATGGCGCGCGACACAAATATCCCATGGGACATGACACAAAATAATACATGACATGTGACACAAGATATAACATGACACATGACACAGTCAGACGTACCGAGGTGCCTGATTGCGTCACTAGACCCACAAACAAAAATAGTTCATAATAAATGTTAAATTACTCACGGAAAGTGAATACATTAAAACGAAACTAATTCGAAAATAACCATAATTTTCCTACTCGATGATGCCTGACGAATAACCATAGTTTTAAGCAATATCACCACATTTTCACACGGTATCATATTCAGTGCTGACGTAACCGTGGAGGTTACGTCGAAATGTCACTGAATGTGTGATTTACAGCAACAACACAAACAAATCAAATGTCAATCTCGATTTTGGAAAGAATTCACAGGGCCGCCGGCGATACTTTATGTTTGTCAGTGTTACACTTCCCAAATATAGTTCAGGGGTTTCCCCAAGGGAAGGCGCAAGCAAGGTCACGGAGTTCAAAGTAGTCCGCGAATGAGTGCTGACGTCATCACCTGATAGCTACATGATAAATACAAATTATAGGCAGGTTATAATGATTTTTATGTGTGGGACAAATGATCGTTTCATAATGTTTAATTCTAGATCGGCGCTCTCATGGGAAAACTGGCATCTCCTGTGGGAGTGATCTCCCCTTCTTGGGGTACTGAGTTCTGATAACCTCTGTGCACCATCACCTGTGATCATCACATGGAAGGCTTTATCTCTATGGTGATATTAGCATATAGAAGACAGCGTGGCTTCATTGCAGCCTTTCCAAAATTTTCTATCAGGGAGGCAAGACGTGGACTGGGTGAAAGACATTTGTGCTTTTGGGGACGGTAGGCCCCTTTTCGTGCTTTTCAGAACAATATTATTATGTTCATGTGCTATGGGTGTTATTTGTATGGCAATATGCAGCAGCAGATATTAGTACGTGGCACTTTTTACTGGCCTTTAAATTTGTTGCTTTAGGAGCCATATTTGGAAATGACTTATTATATAATCTGGAACGCTCTGCAGTTGACTCTTTTTAAAATATAATTTCACACATGGCTATCCCTGCCGTGTATTGTTACGCTATAATAGCTATTCAGATAAAATTTAACACATGTATAAAAGTAACTCAGTGATATAATTTCATTTATACTCTTAATAATGGTCTGCTGCCTAATTTTATTTTATTGTACCTACATATAGTACCTTCACGCTGCTCTCTTGCCTTGTATTCTTCTGTTTTTTGTTTTTTGGGGGTTTTTTTGGGTTTTTTTTCCAGATCTTACGCCATGCCTCCTAAACGGGGTGCTGCCTCAGTAGTGGCAACTAGGTCCAAAGGGGCCTGGACCAAGCGTAGGCCCTCATTGCTGGCCACCTACCCCTCCTCATACCACCACCGCAGGTTCAGCCCCCCAGGCCGTAACCACATCATGTGCATGCCCGTCTGTTAAGGCCATTGCGGCGGAAGTGTTGAAGATGCTTGCGTCCCGTCAGCTCTTGCCGTCCCGCAGTGGATCAACTCATCAGCCAGGGCCCAGCTGAGATACTGAGTGAGATATCTTCGAGTTGTAATTCTATATCCACTCCTAAAGATATTTGTGCAACTGGTTTCCTTTCCTTGTCATTACCTTTAGGATTCAATGTTAGTGCTTCAATAAGAGCCACGATACACGCCAATGAGTACATCAACTTTAGTCATCTCCTCAGTCTGTCGGATGACGAACCTTCTGTTAAAGTATCATATAAAGTTGAATAAACCTTTCAACACCTATTCGTAAACAAAGTTTTTAGATCAATTGTTTTTAAATCAACAGCCTCATAAAGTATGGCAGCACTTTTAAGCCAACACTTCGGTTTTCCTGCTGCAAAGAATTATGACGAAAACTTCCGAAATTTCGCGTATTACAGCCGCTGCCCTGGGACAAAATTCATGATGAACTCTGGAAGTTGTGCTCTGTAATAGCCTCTCCTGCACCTTCAGCAAACTCAGCCAAAAAGGGCAATTTTCGACCCTCTTCAGGTAAAGGAACCTTTAGAAAGTTCCCACTTGGAAACTGTTGGAAATACTGTAGAGCAGGAAAGTGTGACACACCAAATTGCCAGCATAAACATACTTGTTACACGTGCCAAGGGAAACACAATCCATCAACCTGTAAATCCAGCTCACCTGTCCCATCCACTTCCATCTCCTGTTAACATTGAGGTGCTGTATTTTTATTTGGTAAACTACCCTGATCAGTTGAAACTGACCGCTTTTCGTTCACGTTCAGATTAAGTGTTCAAGTCAGTCCCTCACTCCACCCTGCTAGGAATCATACCTCAACTAGATTACATTCAGACCATGTCGAAAGCAAAATTACATCAGAATTACGTGTAGGCAGGATTACAGGCCCTTTTTCTGAAAAACCTATTTCTAACCTAATTTGTTCTCCACTTGGAGTGGTTTCAAAGAAGGAAACTGGTAAATTTCGTCTAATTCACGACTTATCTTTTCCTTAAAATCAATCTGTCAATACACACATGCCAAAAGAATTCTCCAAAGTGCAGTATGACTTCATAGAGAATGTTATTTCTCCAGTCCAACAACAAGACAGATATTGCCTCATTTCCAAAACAGACATCGTCCTGCAAAATATTTGAAAGTCTTAGTTGTTCCCTTCAGTGGATCGTGCAGCATTACTTCAATGTGACTGCTATGTCGCACCTGTTGGATGACTTTGTTTTTCTAGCCCCAGCGAATTCAAGGAAGTGCACAACCGACTCCCTTAACTTTATCAATTTATGCGAACGCATACGTATTCCCATAAAAATTCTAAAGCTGTAATATCTAAAACTGTAGTTCAAGTCTATGGAATTGAGATTGATTCTGAAAAGATAGAGACCCGCTTATCGCAGGAAAAAGCTAAAAAAGGCACGAAATCTTCTTAAGTTTAAGCATCGGAAAGGTGTGACCTTAATAGAGCTTCAATCTCTGCTTGGCTACCTACATTTCTGCTGCTCAGTCATCATTCCAGGACGATCATTCTTGCGTTGTCTGCAGAAACTCACCGTCGCCTTTACTAAGCCTCATCATCACATTCGAATAAGCAATAATGCCAAAGCAGATACTGATGCTTGGTTGTCATTTCTTAATAACTTCAATGGTAAGGCATGCTTCCCTCTTTCTGAGTGGGCATCATCTGACTCAATAAAGCTCAATAAAGATGCAGCTGGGAGCAAGGGTTTGCGTTTGTTTTTGGAATTCAATGGTTCGTAGGCTCATGGAAACAAGACATGGCTACTCAGAGCATAACGGCAAAAGAGCTTTTCAAAATTGTTCGAGCTTTAGAGATCTGGGGTTTAAAGCTAAAAAAAACACAGAGTTCTTTTCATGACAGATAATGCGGCTGTTGTGGAGATAATACACAAAACATCATTTGAATACGCTGTTATCATGACTCTAGTCCATCGACTGGTCCTGGCAGGAATGCGTCACAACATTCAGTTTCATTCAAAACATATACCAGGAAAATCTATTCTTGTGGCTGATCATTTATCACGCTTTGATTTCCAGGTTGCTCGTCAAGTGGCACCATGGCTGAGTCCCAGTCCAATCAGTATTCCGCAGGCGAATTACATGCTGTAGTTGATCATCTCCTCTCCTCCTCCCTTTCGGGGAACACAGTTCGATCCTATCGTAATGTGTTAAACCAGTTTGCTAATTTTCACAAATCAATGTTCCCAGATGCCCAGGTTTTCCCATCATCAGGACAGAAAGTGGCCCTGTATATTGCTTTTCTTTTTCGTACCAACCGCAATGCAGTTACAATCTGCTCACACATCTCGGCTATGTCTTTCGTGCATATGGGGCAATGAGATTTGTGGCCCAAGTGGCCACACTGGTTTGCCAAATTTCGAATAAAGCGATTTCCTCTCAGATTTATAGCATCACTCTGTACTTTGAGAGAAAACACAAATTCCGAAGACATACATCTATTTGAGGCACAGTCAGTATTTATATGTAAATATTTCTTCATCCTTACGAAAGTTACATTGTGATAAGAAAAATTCCTTACAGAAATCCTCCCAAACAGACGGTAAAGGAGAATGTAACGTGGGGTTCAGTTAGAATTTATGCAAATCACGAAACTTGGTCTTTTAGCAAAAATAGGCACCGTTTCTAACATAATTCCTTATGTCCAATCGAACCTATATGCAAAATATGGTGCTTTATTTTAATTCAGTCACACTCTCGACCATATTTCAGTGGAAATATTCGAATATACATATTGTTAATCAAATGTCCCATGTACATCTGTAGCTATAATTTACATTGGGTAATCTACCTCACGTTACACTAATGTGGCTCTGTTTTAACTCGGGAGGCTGGAAAACGAGAAAAAGTAATTAGAGAGCGGAGGAAAGTATAAATGTGTAATTAAGCCTAATGCATACCGCTTGAGACTTGAGTTGAGCTCGCACGAGATAAATTTATGTGTGCGCGGTATTTCTATCAGTGGGAGGAGTTTAATAGGTCACCAATATCCCCGAGGCTGTCAGGGACATTATTGTGTTCGATGAGGATCGGCGACAGTTTATTTCCATGCATTTGTTATGTATTCAGATTCCGTTTTCGAGACGTGGAATTTATCTATCTAATAAATACATGGAAGGGAAAATAATCCAGTTTCTAAATTGCCTCTGTCGGTGTTGAATACAAATGTACGTTCATATATGCAGGTCTACATCACTAAAACTAACATAGCATTTATGAGTAGCCAAAGAAGATTACATAAATAAATGTTTATCTTCCATCTACAATTAAATATGTTATTTCTGAAAATTCAAAATATTCTTACTTCCACGCATTTATGATCAGTCGACTGACGCAGATCTATGATATACTCATTTGGTGACTTGGCGAAATGTGGCCAACTTATGTGGATTTGGGATAGGCATATGGCCGCCTCACGTCCTCAAGGAACCCTTATCTCATCGAGGAATGCCTATACCACCAGACTACACATACGTTGTAAATCCTGACTAATATGGCCATCAAGTTTAATCACTGTTGACAACATACATCCTATTTATGGGCGAACGTGGGATATGGTCTTCCAGCATCCTGCTTCCCCTGGGCTCTCCCTGGGGTGGACGGAGAGAGACACGTAGGGCACAGGCAGGGTAAGGTTTCCAGAGATTTGCCGTCTGTCAGGACGGGGAGATATACGTAGGACTATCTCCACGTTCACTTTACATCACTGGCACAACTAGCAAAATTTATACACAAATCTTGAACAACGCCGAGGTCACTGGGGTCGTGGTGATGAGACAGGAAGTGATGTCAGAAAACACAAAAACTGTGGCTCAGACTTTGTTTCCGATAATATTTGACAAGCATACATTCTTCATTGCCTAAAGCACGTACACCATGATTCTGAGCTGCATATAAAACCGTTTTTATTGCTGAATGCTGATTTAAAAGCTCCGCACTAAAACACAAGTGCATGGTGAGGCTAAGCCTTATTTAGAACTTACTACTTATTTAGAAGTATTTACTTAGTTTTCATCTGCCGATACCTCGGCTGAGTTAGGGTACCCCCGAAATAAGTTATAACAAATATAAAAGAACACGATATACAGAGAGTTCATTAAACCCAATGCAGCGACGACAGCGTGATAGTGCATGACAAATGGTCACACGTAATTAATTTGTAAGGTGTTTACTTTTTATATAAATGCATAAATACTAGCAAATTACACACAATTCTTAAGCAGAATTAGGTAAAATTGGCAATGATGTTTTATCGCAATGTATTACAATTACATTAAAACAATGCAAATCGACCAATGATGTTTTATTGCAATGTATTACAATTACATTAAAACAATGCAAATCGACCAATGATGTTTTATTGCAATGTATTACAATTACATTAAAACAATGCAAATCGACCAATGATGTTTTATTGCAATGTATTACAATTACATTAAAACAGTGCAAATCGACCAGGCCTCGGGAATGCTTAGTCCACCACAAGAATCCTGCTTTAAGCGAAATTCGGGGATATTTTATCCCAGCTTCAGCCCGTCGTGTAAAGTTGCTATGGAATTCAAAATCAGGCGACCAATGTTAATCTCGCGTTCCCAACTAAGACGCGCAAACAAATCCATCCAGGTACATGTATTACACATATCGGTGCCATTTCATGAAGTGACTGCTTCGGTGTCCTCATGGTTAGAGCGTCCGCCGGAATCAAACTGGAGTCGGGTCATGTAAAGGACTTTAAAAACGGTACTTGTTTCTGCCTCGCTTTGCGCTCAGAGCTGAGAGGCCAGGAAAACATGATTGTTTAGCCCGGCGTCAATATCATGTAACTGAATCGAGTGTCATGTCTGGAGTTTTTCCGTGACGGTAGGGCTTTGGCGGCCTGGACTTGCCCTGCCACAAGAAGACACAGTACATGTACACACACCTGAGGACTTCTCGTCGTCGCATGACAGAAAAATTGTACGACGTTACACCCCAAGCATACATACATGCATACATCTCAAGAAGACAGACATAATGTAAACCACTGATCCGTTCCCTCAATAAATCAATCAGTCAGTTGACTCATCCATCAAACAGACTAACCAATCAGGCAAACCAACCAGGGTCACTAATCATTTTAACTAACCAAATCAATCACTTCTTTAATTAAAAGTTGAGGAAAACATAAAAAATTACGTTCATGTGAAGAGCCTTCCAAGTTTTTTTTTTGTTAAATACTAGTATAGTGTTACATATTGTTTTCTATAAAGGAAAGTCACAGAAAAATAATTTTTGTATGGTGGATATTTGGGACCACCTCTTGGTGTATATTGTCTGTGCATAATTATGTTATAAATGAGGAAATAGGTACACTTGTGCTATAAGTTGCACAAGTGACCGAATCTCTAGATCGACTCAGATTTTCCGCCATCATGCCGCGTTAGGTAATCAATTCATGATGAAATTGTTAGTATCCATTTTCGTAGCCACGGTAACCGGAGTAGTTGTGGTACCCCAGAGTACTTCTGGTGCTGATAGTATATTACCGATAAGGCGGATAAGCCTGCAGTTTAGGATAGCGCTTTCTAGGCTCCATTTCCTTGGCTGGTTCGGATTTACGTTCCAGAAACCTCTGTACACCGTTCTGTTTCCGGAGCAGACCTAATCTAAATGCAAGAACTGACTGATCGATTGATTGGTGTTAAACACCGTGCTCAAGAATTTATCACTTATATCACGACGTGGGATCAGACTTATTGTTTGGATGGAGGAAACCAGTGTGTCCGGGATAGCATAACGTAAATACGAGCCAAATACTGGAAAAATGATAATTGCAAAATGTATTTCCGGTGTATAAATAGATTTTATGTGAGCTGTCCTTGCTGTCGTTTAGACAAGATTTGGCTTTCACAGAATCCTATGAGCGTAATTCACTTCCTTCTAAGAGTTTCTATTTCTGTTTTTTACGTCGTAGTCAGATCACACAGAAATATTTCACTTACACGACGGAGGCCAGGGAGGAAACTGGGAAAAGCCCCACAGGGAAAAACCCACCACCATCAGTAGGTTACTGGAAGACATTCTCATGTACGGTCGAAGAGGAAGCCAGCATGAGGTGGTCTTGAACTCCCAGCGATTGTAATGGAGATAGGCGCCATTGTGCACTATTAGCAAGCTAACCTCTATAACATTTTGTAAGCGTAGACGCTGGGAAAAACGAGGTATTAGTTCAGTCTTCGTCACGGACTGAGGACTGCCAACACTCATTGAATGCCACCAATATGACATGTATATATTAAAATGTCTAAAAAAGACAAGAGCAGCGACGACAGCGTGATAATTGACAAACAACCACACGCATAGGGTGAAAAACGGCGATCTTGTTTTACCTCGTTTTGTTCGTGTAAATGCCTATTAAACAGTAGCCATTTACATACCTCACCCGCACCTACACTCAAGTACCAAGACTCAAGCAGAATAATATGTTAAACTGAACCAGTGAAGCTAACAGCAATTTATTAGACGTAACTGGTATGGAGTTACTCAGAATGCTTTGTTGTCATCAGAATGACCTGCCGAAAAGGAAAGAAACTGGCTAATGTCCAGAAACAATCATCTGGGGTACGAATTGAAGATGAGCACACATCTTGAAACTACGTACTACAAAATCTGTGAGTTTCAGAATCGTATCTTGTTTAGTTTAGGATGAGTTGATTATGTCGAAGTGCATATCACAATAGCATGCTAGAAAGATAAGGAAACGGCTAAGCTCAGCACCAGAAAATGAATCAATAAGTAAACTGAAAAACAACGCAGAGGTAAGCAAGCCTACATGGATCTGCCAGCAACTTGAGGATGGTCATCCATATCAACCGGGCTTTGCCCGGTGACCTTCCACCATAATGCTGGCTGCCAACAAGTGAATTATTCTTCATCACCGTGTAAAACACCAATGAAATAAATCAAAATAAATCAAGCCTGGATGGCTATAGCCGAGTTCACACGTGACGTTGACGTTATCGCTACATAAACGTCGTGTTTAAACTCGGCTAGCTGAGATGACCAAAAAAAAAAAAAAGCAAACCATTTTTAACTTCCGACGATTGCCGAGCTTACTTTGCCTTGAGTTACTTTGCCTTCCCGGTAGGCTCCTTCTTCCGTGGCGTTTGTGGATGCCATATTGGTGTTCCACTCACTGCTACCAGCTTGTCGAATGACACGAATTTCTAGATTGGCCACAAACCCCGACTCAGATTTTCCACCAACTTCTTTATTGTTGAAAAAGACGGGTTTTATACGTCTATTTCCACATTCATGTATACTTATCGCTTTCTGAGACATTGTCGTTGCAAAACCTCAGAAAAGTAAAAAGTCTTACGCAGGCGTATATATACACTTGGGATTTCTATACGTTGCTATATATTGTACCTCATCTAGATTTCTATAGATTACTACATATTGTACCTCATCTAAATTTCTCTGCATTTCTATATATTGTACCTCTTCTAGATTTCTATGCATTACTATATATTGTACCTCATCTAGATTTTTGGACAAGAGTTAAGTGTATATAAGAATTATATAGTTACGTGAATATCAAATTACGTCATAACATTGTTATGTTATATAGTTGGGACAACTATGCATTATTGTTAAAATTATTGTTTTATCAATTGTCATTTGATAAAACTTTTGCCTGTGCGCTGCTCTTGTGTTCGAATCCAGTATGCAGAGGTTGGATAGACTGTTGTATTTCATCAGGTGGTTTTGTCAGGTACATTTGAGGGTAGGGTTTCCCTTGGGCTATACCCGATTTCGTAAGGAGATTTATCAGGTACATTTAAGATCGAGGTTTCCCTTGGGCTACGGCCTCCTTTCGTAAGGAGGTTTATCAATTACATTTAAGGCCAGAGTTTCCTCTGGGCTACGGCCGGTTTCGTAAGGAGGCTTGTCAGGTACATTTAAGCTCGGGGTTTCCCTTCGGCTACAGCCGGTTTCGTAAGGAGGTTTATCAAGTACATTTAAGGCCAGAGTTTCCCTCTGGGCTACGGCCGGTTTCGTAAGGAGGCTTGTCAGGTACATTTAAGGTCGGGGTTTCCCTTGGGCTACGGCTGGTTTCGTAAGGAGGTTTATCATGTACATTTAAGGCCGGAGTTTCCTTTGGGCTACGGCCGGTTTCGTAAGGAGGTTTGTCAGGAACATAGAAGGGCGGGGTTTCCCATGGGGTATACCCGATTTCGTCAGCAGGTTTGTCAGGAACATATAAGGGCGGGTCTCCTTTGGGCTACGGCCGGTTTCGTAAGGAGGTTTATTAGGCACATTTAAGGGCGGAGATTCCTTTGGGCTACGGCCGGTTTCGTAAGGAGGTTTGTCAGGTACATTTGAGGGCAGGGTTTCCATTGGGGTATACCCGATTTCGTCACCAGGTTTGTCAGGTACATTTAAGGTCGGGGTTTCACTTGGGCTACGGCCGGTTTGTTTCACATATAAACCCTGCTGACTTCAAATAAATAGATTATTATGGATTATACACAGAGAGTCCAACAAGAAAATGTATTCATGTACACGTGCGTAATGTACACAAAATATATGAAGGTTACATTTTAGCATGCGATGATCATAATTTAAAGGTGACATTCCTCAATAGTTCATTTCCTGCAATAAAACACTAATCAATTGATAACGTAAATGTCCGTACATTTTCCAGGTGGTGTGAGCAAGGTGTCGATCATTGATTATAAGTTTTGACTGGACAGATGGAACAGTTTAAAACAGATTGTAAATATAGGTGATGGATATAATGACGTCATCTAGATCGAAACAAGTTTAAAATAGAGTACGGTACTGGTAATTAGATATTATAATTAATTAAACGTCGCGCCAGAAAGTAGATAATGAACGTGAATTTGCTTTAAATAAAATGGAGAAAAACAACATTATAATGTTAGAAATTATAGCACTTTAAATACTGGTATATATTTTTGTGTCCTTTTCCTTATTATCAATATTTCCTTGTTACCAAAAAGTAACAAGAAAATATGTTTCTGTATACAAAACTGGTAATGACCTTTCCTTAGACCTACGTACTTTTAGTTTTGAACGGCCACTTCACTCTGCACGTTTCCGCATCATTCAGATTTCTTTAACAACGTTGCAGACTGGCTTGCCTAGAGATGAATTACTCCTTTTATTTCCTGATGAAATTTTCAACGTTCTATGATTTCACCCGATTTCTGAAAAGCACCAGAAACTCGTTTACACTTTACTGACGGAGTGAGAAGATGTCCTGAGCGAGTACACATCCAACTTTATTTACCTGCGGTCTCTGGAGCAAAAAATGGCGACTCGGTGCGGCAGGGGTTATAGCACGACTGCTTGCCGCGTTCCGGAGACAAGCCGAAGAAAAGTGACGGATACTCCTCGTTGGCACTCGCGTGAAGCGTGCTAGCTACATGTGTGAGTTTGTACAAAGACAACCGGGCCGTATCGGCGTGGCGGAGTAATTTGATCACTTCCAGCACATCATGGTGGAACGTTCCGATCTCCACTGGGCGGATTACCTCATAATCATCATTCACTTTATCATCACTGTGGCAGTGGGCCTCTATGTAAGTACAAACGCATACGCAGGAAACAAATTCGCGAGACTGTGATTCGAACAAGAAACTGATGTAGAAAGGCTGCGTGTGCTGCCTCGTGATTTAGTGCAACTATATATGTAGCGTTTTTACGAAACAAATGGTCATAAATAAACCCACGTGTTATGTTTACTTATTTATTTGATTGGAGGTGTACGCCGCACTCAATATTGCACAATGGTGGTGAGCATCATGGTAGGAGTAAACCGGGCAAACCCAAGAGAAACCCATGATCATTCGCAGGTTGCAGTCAGACCCCAAGACGTTATGTCTAGTGTCATATGTTTAAGTACATTCACCTGGATTTATCTCCAAGCGCATTTGCAGTCAAAGGTCTTTGACTGTAATATTTCGCGTGTACTTTACATGCGACGTGTATGCGACCTAAACAATAACGTGAACATCCCCATCTTAACTCGATAGACTCCTTTGTATGTTTTATGTAGCGCTATAATGTCCTGTAATGTACTTGTAACTACCATATATCATGCACCCAAATTTTCGTCTTCACGTTTTAGTTACCAATACACCTAACGGTATGCCTGTTTTTTTTTACCTATATTAGAGCGTGGTGCGAAACGAGTAATGATCTACCATATCGCCCAAACTTTCATATCAGTCTTGCAGTTCCTTACGTTGTTTTACACATATACAGAGAGTGGCATGTAACTTGTAACTACCATATCGCCCAAAGTTTCGTATTAGTCTTTGTACTTATATAACCTAACGGTGTGCACCCTAGTTTACACATATACAGAGAGTGGCATGTAACATGTAACTACCATATCGCCCAAAGTTTCGTATTAATCTTGTAGTTATGTACACCTAACGGTGTGCACCCTAGTTTACACATATTGTAGAGTGGCATGTTACATGTAATTACCATATCGCCCCTTACTTTCGTATTAATCTTGTAGTTACGTACGCTTAAAGGTGTGAACTATTTTTCATATATTACAGAGTGTGACAAATAATTTGTAACAACCATATCACCCATATTTTTGTCTAGATTTTTGTACTTACATACACCTAACGGTGTACAGAGCGTGGCATGTAATTTGTAATTACATACCATGCCGTTCTAAATTTCCTATCGATCTTGCATGAAGTTACGTACACCTAACGGTGTGCACGCTATTTTCCATATAATGGCAGAGCGTGGTACGTAACTATATCATGTATCGTAAAATATATAGTACAGAAACAAAGGCGCACAAAGGAGAGCATCACCGGAGGCAGAATGTGAGATGATTAACGTTTTCTACTGGACATTGTATGCACTTGCGCACAGTCAAGCCTAAGATAAATATGATGGAGCTAAACGCGCTCAGCATACCTATATGCAATTAATTTAGGCTTACATTTATACAATTCGCCATATGCTGAAAACAGCAGTGCACTCCTAATTCACTTTAGCTGTTTACATTTCCATTTTTTATTTCCTATACTATTTACATTTTCTGATAATTTATACGGAGGGGGAGAATGTCCACACATTACCAAAGCAAGTATAGTTTAGACAATTCTATAGCAAGCTATATTAACACTCATTCATGTATAACTATTACGTTCTGTAATAAAGACCTGTGCCACTTACGTTCGGTAATATACGTTCTGTAATATAGGTACCACATTCTGTAATATTGGCATAACACATGTTCTCACCGCCGTCATATGAATGAAATATTCTTGAGTACGACGTAAAACACTAATCTGATAAATAAATAAATAAATAAATAAATAAATACGTGCTGTAATATAGATAGCATGCACCTGGTATATTACAAAACGTACTTGACATCTGCATTACCGAACGTAGGTGTTGCAGGTCTATAGTACAGAACAGACACAAATACGTCACAGATGAAACCGCAGCATGCGTTGCGCAACAAAAGGCCTGCGACGCTGAAGTCCAGCACCTCTTGTTGTGAGAGGAAAATCTGGCGGTAAACCATTGTCAGTCCTTAGGAGGGAGCTATAGATAGGTTTGTTACGGGGCAAACACGCTGTTAACAGCAACTGGGTTGATTTATACGACAGCATGCGGAATTCTGTCCACCTAACTCAGAGGGGGTGGGGGTGGGGTGGAGGAACAGAAAAGTATAGTGAAATGCTGTATGACGCTCTGTTTCTAAGACACAAAAGTCAGTCATTCTCACACACGCGTGCCTTCCTACAACAACGCGCAAAACACTACGCGGTAGGATGGAAAATGCGGCACGATGGAAAACGCAGTGTGATGGAAATGCGGAAGGATAACGCATTTGTTTATCTATTTATCTGTCTATTTCCTATGTATGTTTTTTCTTTGCCTCATTTTCATTTTTGGCGTAGAACAAGTAAGTTTCTTATTTAAAAGTCATCAAAGATCTAATCGAGATTTAACTCCCCCCCCCCTCCTCCTCTTTCCACTCCATCCATCCACCCATACATATACACGTTCAGCACTGACTTTCAGCTCAAGAAAACTTGGCTGTCTGCCCTCGTCTAAAGGTTTTACGTTTAACTTCATCTTTAGATGTGTTGCAATTAGGTGTAGTTGATTACTCCACACAAAAAAATGGTGGTCTCTCGTGTGAATATATATATACTGTCTAAAATTTACAACGTACAACTGGTAACAGTATTGTGATAAAAATACACGTCCACATTATTTCGCGTGGACACAAAATATACACATAATATATAATTTGTGAACAATGACACACGTTATTGTGGGTGTTTTTAGAGAGTAGGCCCTCGGCATTCCAGTACAACAGAGCACAAACTCCCCAAACTCCCCACCTCAATACACTAATACCCCATGTGGCAGCCATGTTGGCTTACTAGTGTACTAATGTGTATGCTGTATCGCCTGTTGACCCCATCAAATTAGCTTCTAACGGTTATAGAAAACAGTCATATCAGTTGGACCGCCTAAAAACAGTACATACTTGTATACAGAGGAGCAGATCGAGACGGAGTTTAAAAGCCGGCAGACTGGATATATATACATGTATATCTCCCCTATCAAGCTATAACCCATGCTATGTTATACTACTAATGCACGTTGTTACTAATAGCATGTACACGTGTATACACTGACTATGAAGCAGAGTTTGACTAAGGGAGGGAAGGTAAAAAACGGATTGCTTAAGTCTTCCAAGACGCTTTGAAGTGAAATATGTCGGTTATTTACAATAAAATGTTTCCCCGTGTTGTTATAACTGCAGCGTACGTGAGGTAAAGTAGGCCTTCATCTTAAAGATGAACTGAAGAAAAGGTTTACACCACAGAGAAAACGTTTACGTTCTTATTCTGGCCTTATTCTCTGACAACAAACTGCGGATGGTCGTGGGTTTCCTCAAGCTCTGCCCGGTTTTCCTCCAAGCATTTTGGGGCTGTATCAGTGAAATATTCGCGTTACTCGTACCTCACGCTCATTTGACTTAAAGGCAAAACAGTGTTCGCGCGACGTCATTTGAAACAGCTGCTCGCGTCTGATAGGTCAAAATTAATAAGACAGCGTTTTGGATTTCTTCAGTGTGCACATTTTACTTACTCTGAAGCGGTCTAAGGTCGCTTCGTGACCCAGTGCCTTGGTCTAGTGTTGCCTTTTCTTATAACTCTTTGAACTGATCTTTACCTCAGTTAAATTTACCCTTGCTCCGTAATTTATCTCATTTTCCATATTTAGGTCTACCTAAATGTGCATTTGTAATCGTTGAGGCTAATGAAGACTGAACATTAATGTGTATTTAAATATTCCTCTTTCGTCTAGCCCAAGAAGATTCTGATAGCGAATGTCTTCACCATATATACTGTAATGTATAAATAAAACACTAGTATTTTTTGGACACATCTTTCATGACATTTGCCCGCGGGGAAAAAAATCAAAATACCCCATAAAGCTAGAGTCTTTCATTAATTATTTGACATTATGTACGCATATCATCTGAGAGACTGCGTAATTTGGTATTGCGCAAGCACATATGACTTAGGGCGACATCACCTTTGATCTGTTATCGATTATGTAATGTTCAAGTATAGGTAAGAACTGGATGATGGTGTGCAGTGAACTCATCTTGAGAAAACTGATTTCAAAAACTTAGAACAGCATAATTCTTAATTCTATGTTGCCTTGCATTAAAAAAATCTAAAACTTAAAATCGTCACTTACGAAAATACAATGTTTAAGTTTTGTCATATGGCATATTTAGGGAAGAGAACCTTACTCCGTATTCGTATATATACTGTTATCAGGATATACAGACTGAGGAACCCATTCTCTGCATGGGCAAAATTTATTCATCTTAAACATCATTTGCTATGCTCCAATACATTAAAAAATGCTTCATTTTAATCTTGGGTTTAATTTATTAAACGATATTTATTCGATGGGCAAACACATTTCTACGGAGCACCTTAGCGTACATGCCCGTCGTTTTTAAAATATTTATATCAAAGAAAAAATAGTTCGGTTATGTAAAGTAAGACTAACGATTTTTGTTACAAAAATTAATCAGCCTGATTATTTACAAGAGAAAAGACGAACTTTTTTATTCAGGCGCAAGAAAAAAAGTTATCCAGCTAGTTTTAGTAACATGAACCGAATGGCAAAAAATAACTAGTTTCACTATTAATAGTTACATAGAAAACAAACAGTGTATCCTCCACTGGCAAACAATAGATGGATAGTGCGAAGGGATTAAAGACGTCTCTAGGCTGTCTTGAGCTGCGAATTCTTCGATAACGTGTACCCGGTATCGCGTTACACAGCGTGACAGCTGTGGAAGGTGTGTCTGGCATTGCTTGTCACAAACATTAAGTGTCAAACAGAGGTGTCATCAGGGTGTCATCACGACAACATAGGTGGCATCACGACAACAAAGGTGGCATCACGACAACAAAGGTGGCATCACGACAATAAAGATGGCATCACGACAACAAAGGTGACATCACGACAACATAGGTGGCATCACGACAACAAAGGTGGCATCGCTACAACATAGGTGGTATCACGACAACAAAGGTGGCATCACGACAACAACGGTGGCATCGCTACAACATAGGTGGTATCACGACAACAAAGATGGTATCTCGACAACAAAGATGGCATCACGACAACATAGGTGTCATCACGACAACAAAGATGGCATCACGACAACATAGATGGCATCACGACAACATAAGTGGTCCTTTGTTTCTCGCCCCAAACAATCGCACAACTACGATTTTCTTGTTGCAAGCAAATAATAAGAACACTGTGTTGCTATAAAAAGCAAAATTATTTATTTTTTGCTCTCCAGCTCATGTTACCAAAGACATAAAGAAGTTAAACACATCTACCGAAACAAAACAGTGGGCTGCAAACAACGAAGTACTTCATGATTCTTATATCCTATCTATATAACCTATATATTTAACTAATGGATCAGAGCCCGCATTTGTCAAGCAACAAGCAAGGAAATTTCTCAAATTACGGTTGGCACATAGTTGTGCAGTGATTCAGTGTATACATTTCAGACATTTCCTACAGCAAAACATTTTAATTGTGGCTGTGTCTGAATTTTTGAATGGCCGGAATTAAACAACCCACCTCTGGCAAGTTACTGAGGAAGCTTCCTCAAATTCTGGTCCTCAGCGAAAGACGACCGAAATGATTGCCTTTAAGTAAATGTCAGACTCTACATTCTGTGAATTTAGTTACTGATTGTGAATGGTAACGCGCGTGCAGACATGGCTGATATTTTTTGAAATGTAATTATTTGGGTTATTCTAGAAGAAAAACAAACATTTACGCTGATCGATGTTTTCCCCAAAGTATTGGGTATTGCCTCTGTAAGCAACATGTGCACGAACTTCACGTATGCACAGTTATGTCAATTATACAACAACATGAGAATGATTTTGAGAATGTTAAGCATGTAAAGTCTCTCTCTTTTATTTTTTTTTTCTGATAAAAAGAACGTTTTCTCCTCCACTTGAGAAGAGGTTTACAAACCTCGTTTATGAATATTTGAGTCCTTTGAGTGAATTAAGCCATTAATTAGCGATTATCATTGCATTATGGCAGGAAAAACACAATGTGACCTTTCTTTTGTTGCAGTCGACATGGAAATCAAACAGGGGAACTGCCAACAGTTATTTTCTGGCTGGACGGGACATGAAGTGGTGGGCGGTAAGTATACACTTCTTTTAAGTGTCTAGTAGGTAAGCTTCCTGAACCGTTCTATTGAACGGTTCAGGCAAGCTTTATTGAACGGTTCAGAGCAAGTTCTATTGATTCCGTGTACTTATGGCTGCAAGCATTATATCTTACAGAGTTTGTGCGTGAGAATAATGATCAAGGACATAAAAATCGTCTGGTACTCGTGCATATGGCGAAATCAAAATGGTTAAAACTCTGATTCATTCAAAAAGTATATCCAAAATAACAAAAAAACAAAAAACAATAAAAAAACCCCAACAACTGTAGTTTCCATTTGACAACACAAAAGTTATATTATGCCTGTATGTTCCAGTATGTTCTGTGTTGGTCCTATATCTTTGAAGAGGTTATATGACAGTGCCTAGTTTTTCATGACGTCTTCTTTACGAGTCCTAGGTACATCAAGTCCGCGGAAACCAGGATACCACAATCCTAGGATCTTAGAATAAAGTCAGATTTAAGCTTAACTTCAAATCAATGTATTGCGCTGAAATTTAGACCCTATTGTCATTGAAAAGACAATTTAGACCCTATTGTAATCCTTAAAGTTTTAGACATTTTATCATAAAATTGGAAATTAGCCTTTAAACTCAAATAAAAGTTCAAGAATAATGCTACAAGTTAAGATTAAATCTGAATTAAGTCTGAGGCAATTTCATATTATCCAGCGTGAACGTAGGAATCTGTAAAGATGACGGGGATGCATGACGCCTGCATGTAGAATCTATTACGACTCTATTAGGTATCACTCCTAGTGTTAATGTCGTGAATCCTAGTCAGAACAACATAAACTATTTATATCCGTCTAAGTTGAAAGAGATTTTTATAGCACTGCCCGGAGCTCTGTGTAGCCACAGTCTCACGGCAATGATGGACCGTGGATAGATTTATTTTTATTTTTGACTGTAAGTCACTTATACGATGCCGGTCATTTTCATGGGTTGGTAGAGGAAACTGGAAAGCCCCGGGTAGACCACCGACCTTTGGCAAGTTACTGATTTACTTCCCCACATGTAACGTACGGATATACTTATACCGTATTGGTGGAACCCGCGAATGGTCGTGGGGTTCCCCCAGGCTCTGCCCGGTTTCCTCTCACCATAATGCTGACCGTCGTCGTATAAGTGAAATATTCTTGAGTACGGCGTAAAACACCAATCAAATAAATAAATAAATAAATATTAGTGGAAGTCAAAATGGTCTTCAGTGAATGACCTTGCAAACCTCAGTTCAATCGCGTACATCGTCACCCAGTCACGTTGAAAAGACGTTTTGCCGGGATGATTGTTTTACAAAATGGTTGGAATGGCGACATACTTTATAAAAAAAGACTTACAGCATAGAGTGTAACCATTGATGTTTGAGCGCAGAGCTTTCGGGATCCAAGCCTACCCACCTCACCTCAAAATCAAAGCGATGTTACCAGCTATTACTGAGTAATTGAGTAATTTCCACCGTCATTGTTTCTCTGCATGTATAATTAGGCTGCACTTCATCTCTCATAACTCATCTCTAACCTACTGGACGCACTAGGCTAATGCCACGGCGTTGCCTTCTCCAAAGACACAGCTAAACTGATTTACATTCTTACGTGTAACATATATATATATATATGTACCTGGGTGACTGACAACCTTCATTTGAAAACAGTGCTTATATACGTTCTGATATTGTAACTGCTCAGTACAGTTCTTAATTACGTTGTGATAGTTTCGTTGTTCTACACAACGTTTGCGTTGTGATAACTGTTCAATACAGAGTGTACCGTGTGATATTTTCACTGCCCAGTGCAATGTGATGTTTTAACTGTCTAGTACAGTGCACACGGTGGGATATTTGAACTGTCCAGAACAGTGCCTACTGTGTGATATTTTAACTGTCCAGCACAGTGCATAGTGTGTGATATTTTAACTGTCCAATACGGTGTGATATTTTAAATTTTCAGCACAGTACGTACGTTTTAAGTGGTGTACTAACTGTTCAAAGCAATGCCTGCGTTCTGACATTCTTACTGTTCAATGCAGTGGTTACATGATGTGTTTTATCTATTCACTACAGTGCTTGCGTTGTGGTATTATCTTCAATGGTGTGCTTACGTTGTGGTATTGTCCTCAATAGTCTGCTTACGTTGTGGTATTGTCTTCAGTAGTCTGCTTACGTTGTGGTATTATCTTCAGTAGTCTGCTTACGTTGTGGTATTGTCTTCAATGGTGTACTTACGTTGTGGTATTATCTTCAGTGGTGTGCTTACGTTGTGATATTATCTTCAATAGTCTGCTTACGGTGTGGTATTTTCTTCAGTAATCTGCTTGCGATGTGATATTATTTACAATAGTCTGCTTACGGTGTGGCATTATCTTCAGTAGTCTGCTTACGTTGTGGTATTGTTTTCACTAGTCTGCTTACGTTGTGGTATTGTTTTCACTAGTCTGCTTAAGTTGTGGTATTTTCTCAATAGTCTGCTTACGTTGTGGTATTGTTTTCACTAGTCTGCTTACGTTGTGGTATTGTCTTCAATAGTCTGCTTACATTGTGGTATTGTCTTCAATAGTCTGCTTACGTTGTGGTATTATCTTCAGTAGTCTGTTTATGATGTGGTATTATCTTCAGTTTTTGCTTAAGTTGTGGTATTGTCTTCAATAGTCTGCCTACGTTGTGGTATTTTCTTCAGTAGTCTGCTTACGTTGTGGTATTATCTTCAGTTATTTGCTTAAGTTGTGGCATTGTCTTCAATAGTCTGCTTACGTTGTGGTATTTTTTTCAGTAATCTGCTTACGATGTGGTATTATCTTCAATAGTCTGCTTACGGTGTGGTATTATCTTCAGTAGTCTGCTTACGTTGGGGTATTATCCTCAATGGTTTGCTTACGGTTGTGGTATTATCCTCAATGGTTTGCTCACGTTGTGGTATTGTCTTCAATAGTCTGCTTACGTTGTGGTATTATCCTCAATGGTTTGCTTACGTTGTGGTATTTTTTATCACAGAACTTCTTACGTTTTCGTGTTCTGACTGGCCAGGCCATTGTTTTCCTTACGCTGTTTACACGTCTTAATACGACAATGTGATGAACGTAACTGCGAAGTAATAAGCCAAATTCTGTAGAATTTGAAGACATTTGGCCATTTCACGGCTTGGCAGCTTTAGTATATGACGTGTAACGCTTTGGACGGAGAATGAAGACAAAGCAATACACTGATTTGATGCGTAAAAAGAAATCATGCATCCGTCAAGGAAAAAATAGACCTTAAATTTCTGGTTCGGAAAACTCATTGACTGGCATGCTGTTCATCCCTAAGTACATGTAGTACGACGATATCATCGATGCCAAGTCACCGCAACTTGCTCACAGTAAAGAAACTGTATCCCGCTTACATACGCAGCAATGCGCTTAAGAATGTTGCCCATTAAACTCCGCAAAAGCGCATTTATCTTTTCACCTTTTCACTTTATCTTCAAAATGCCTCTCCTACATACACATGTGTTAAGATGACATCCCTTGCGCATGCCGACGTATAGAAGTACATTTACATGCCTCCAATGTCTATCCACACAGACTCCAGATATTTCATTTCCGTAAGCTTATTTTGACATTAATAGTTTTTTTTCTAATTGACTTCCTGATTCCATCAGAGAACTTTGAAAAGAAATTTCTCTGTATGCTTCCTGTTCAAGTCTTTGTGTTGCCATGGAGACTCGGCTGTTTCCGTCAGATATAGACTCTCCAGTTGGCATAACCTACATTTTCAAAGCAGATACAGGGAAGCTGGAAAAGGGTCAAGAAGTTCCGAATGTAGGTCATGTCAAGGTTTGGCAGGGTGCCAATATTTTCAACATGTATAAAGCCGTATACATTTACAGAAACATTCTTCATGCAGAAGATGGTAATTTTAATTTATTTTGGATACCATGGAAGCATAAGGCGAAGGTTCTTAATTGCCATTTTAAGGCCATCGATCGGAAAAAAAGCTTCAAGGTCAAGTTCCCTGTGAGAGTTCCCTTCTTTTAAGAATGTTTCAATATATATGCACACACGATTTGAACGTGAATTTCTGTCTTAAATCTCTGCATCGAAACAGACATTCGTATACCAACCATCAACCAAAATGGTCTATAATAGCAAGGCCAATTTCCAAAACAACATTTAATACAAGTAGCCTATGTAAGTGCGAAGTTAAAACGGAATCGTCCAAAGAGAAGCAGTCAACATTTTTCAGTGATGATCGATGAACAGATTCAAGGAATGCTCTACGGGAAATCAGTATTCAGAGTTTGTACCACGCTTGTTTAAAAGATGTCGATAATCCAAATATGTATCTTATTGGCGCTTTGATCGTAACTGTTCATTTATGCATCCTATATAGTGTACAGCCCCTATATATCCCACGTGTTCAGCGTAATTAGACACAATTACAAAACGCAGTGTGGGCATATTGCATGTAATATCCAGTGCATTAAAGGCATTATACGTCATTCCCCCACGATGCATCTTTGTGGGCCTCAAGATACGAGCTCTTTGTCTGAAAGCAACTAAAATCAGTAGCGTTGGAAACGGTGGAGGAGAAGAGGGCCTGTAGGGAAAACTTCGCTGTACGCTCATATACATGCCTGCATATACCAGGATTGTGCTGATGCACTAAGCATCCCTGAGACCTGGTCTCTGTATACAATGTGTCATATTAACATATGTTAAATGTTACCACGCAGCATTTTGAGCATATTTCTAGACAAACCATATCTAATAAATTGGTGCCTAATGAAGCATTTGTTTCCAGACAAGTACCATACGTACTAGTACTTCAGAAAGTAAATATCAGCCTTTTGCCCAACATTTTTTTATTTATTTATTTATTTGATTGGTGTTTTACGCCGTACTCAAGAATATTTCACTTATACGACGGCGGCCAGCATTATGGTGGGTGGAAACCGGGCAGAGCCCGGGGGAACCCCACGACCATTCGCAGATTCCACCAATACGGTATAAGCATATCAGTACGTTACATGTGGGGAAGTAAATCAGTAACTTGCCAAAGGTCGGTGGTTTACCCGGGGCTTTCCAGTTTCCTCTACCAACCCATGAAAATGACCGGCATCGTATAAGTGACTTACAGTCAAAAATAAAAATCAATCAATCCAAAGTCCGTCATTGCCGTGAGACTGTGGCTTCACAGAGCTCCGGGCAGTGCTATAGAAATCTCTTTCATCTTAGACGGATATAAATAGTTTATGTTGTTCTGACTGGGATTCACGACATTAACACTAGGAGTGATACCTAATAGAGTCGGTTGCTGACAGACCTTCCCGCCCCAACATTTTTACTACAGCTTGTGCGGTTCACAAGAAATTACCTGCCTGAATCATTCTTATACATTTATAACTGCCTATGACTATAAAAAAAACTGACGCTGTACAAATCAGAGTTCGATTTCCAATAATCGCGAGATAAATTTTGAAAACACCGCTCAAACCACTACTGAACAATGAAAATGTATAATATAAGAAAATATGACCGCGCGGATTCATGCAAGAGATCTACATATACAGTGTACAGCTTAACATAACATTTCCGCCGAGAACATATTTTTTTTTGTTGTGGTTTCTATGCAGTACAATAGAATTTTCATTGATTAAAATTACAATGGGTCATGCTCAGTCCGTTGTCTTGGACATAGATAAAAACCAACAAATTAGTATTCCTATCTCTTATACCATTGTTTACAGCACAGGAGGCGTTTTGCTAAAACACTTCCTATTGTCTGGTTATCTCTTATCCGACACCAGTTCCATTTCGACATACATAATTGGATCTGTTGTTGTTACACAGGTTATTCAAAAGAGTAATTTGAGAGCGTCAAATTATAGATTTGTTATACAGATTATTCAAAAGAAAAATTTGTTCTTCTGTCACTCGTAATTCAAAATGGATGAAGAGTGATTTCTAGCAATGTAGTTGCTCTGCATATGCGATAGCTCTTGACTATTATTTCTTTTTTCATGATGTTCTTACAAGTTACAAGTCATTGTCAAGAAATAAAGTTTGGAGAAAAGAGAAGCAGTCAACAGTTTTCGAGTGACACAGGGATTCAAAGACACAAGGAATGTCATATTTAGTTATTTATTTATTCATTTATTTGATTGGTATTTTACGCCGTACTCAAGGATTTTCACTTCTACGACGGCGACCAGCATTATGGTGGGAGGAAACCGGACAGAGCCCGTGGGAAATCCACGATCATCCGAAGGTTGCGGTTAGACCTTCCCACGTACGACCGAAAAATAAGCTAGCATGATCTGGACTTGAAGTCACACCGACTGCATTGGTGGAAGGCTCCTGGGTAACTGCGCCGTGCTGGCGTGACAATAGCCTTGGAAACGGAATCTAAATCGTGTACTTTGCATTATAGTTAATACGTCGTTCTTTAATAAAAAAAATACCATTCTGTTGAGCTTTGATCGCAACTATTCAGATATCAAGCCTGGCGATTTCATTCAGTACGATATGCATATACAGACGGAATTAGCCCCCTAGCCCCTGGGGCCAGTTTTATGAAACTTACTTTGTATTAAGTTGCCCTTAGCTATACAAGTGCACTTTATATCTCTACAACATACGCTACTTAGCTAAATGGCTTCCTTAGCTAAATGAGATGAAACTGGCCCCTGTTTAAGCGGAATTAGACACAGTTATGAATAAAACAGCGCTCTATATCGCTCTTCAAGTAAAGGTAATTAAAATGTCAGAATTGAAACTATTATCTCTGTAACAGGAAGCCGTTGTCGTCTTTGTGCAAACATATATATGTACATCTGGACAGTCTGTAATTTCTCTCACATTCTGTTATGAATTTTGCTATAAATCGGTTATCTAAAGCTATCAGATCATCATTATCTACAGGTCTGTACTGCCTGGTAACACGTATTTATTTGATTGATGTTTTACGCCTTACTCAAGAATATTTCACTTATACGACAGCGGCCAACATTATGGTGGAAAAACCCATGACCCTCCGCAGGTTGCTGTAACCTTCCCACGTACGGCCTGAGAGGAAGCCAACATGAGCTGGACTTGAACTCACAGCGACGGCTTTGGTCAGGGTAACATGTAAGTGAGAAGTTTTAAACTTATATGTATATCTGGGTAGTCTGTACTTTCTGTTACAAAAGAGAAAATGGATATATATCTTGCATCGGTTATCTACAACTATCAGATCATCAATCTGTATTGATCTGGCCTATAGGCCTATTGTCTGGTAAATGAGAAGGATCGAGTCTGATAAAGGTTATTTTGTATAACTTCTACATGCGATCATATGAATTAATATCTGAGTCTTACAACGAAGCAATGGCCATTACTCTTCGTCACTATATTTTGTTAATGTGCTTGACGGGGCGATGCAACATCTTTGTGAAACGGCCCTCAGAGGAGGAAATGCTTAGACATTCCATATGTTTATTTATTTATTAATTAGTTTGTTTTATTCATTTATTTATTTGATTGTTGTTTTACGTGGTACTCAAGAATATTTCACTTACACGACGGAAGCCAGCATTAGGGTGACAGGAAACCAAGCAGAGCCTAGGCGAATTCCACGACCATCCGCAGATTTTGTTCCATTCTTACAGGTTCGATTATTATTTGATTTGTTTAGACCTATTATTGCAATACTTAAGAATTTTTTGACTTTGACAATGCGATTAAGTTTAAGGGTGGAGAGATTCGAACCACCGCGCTTCGCCAAGTACCAGTCAAAAATCCCGACTGAAAGTCGCAATCTAGCGCGTGGTGGATTCGAACCACCGACCTCGTTGTTCAAAGGACAATTATTTGTGGTGAGAACAGCGGTTTGTTAGCGTGAGCCTGCTTAAACAACCAAAGAGAGTTGTTTTAATGATATAAGTACAAGACTATATATGTTTACCATGTGTATAAGAGTATCATTTTGTCTAGGAAATTCCCCAGATGTCATTCTTTACCCAGAGAAGGTCAAGGAAAAGTCAACCACTTAAGTCGTACAACTTTTCTCTGTGGTGAGCTTAGAAGCGTGCCTTTTAGTGTGACAGTTTTTTTTGCTGCGCGGCATACAACCATTCGCTTAAAAACTGAAGTAGGCCTAATAATGTTGCAAACATACGAGAAAAAAACAACAGTACGTTAATTATCATTGCCGGTGAATACAGTTTCAGGCGTCTTTGCCGCATTATTTTGCGTGGTTTGGGGAAACTGCTCCATGACAAGAGGCTGGGTGATAAGTCGAGGCCCTGATGGGAAAGGGACTAAATAAACCGAGACCTGGCCCTTTTTTGCATTGTTTTTATGCCCTTAAATGTTAAATGTGATGACAACACGACCTACCATCATTTTGAATTATTCTAGAGGAGTGACGTCTAATAATTTACAATTAATATCACTGCCTTTTTTGACACAATTTTACTTAAGCCATGGTGCTAGGGGGTGTGTAATTTGGTACTATTTAAGCGTTTACACGAAGAGTTAGAATAAAACACCAACTGAGGTACATTGACAAAGAGGTCGTATTTTACCGGTTACGTGTGACCATTTCCCAATTATGTCACTGTCTTGCCCACTCTAGTTTTACTCTCCATGCTGTAGTGTTTTGTCCCGTATGCCTGGTTAAGCCAGAATTCTGCTGGTGGACTAAGCAATCCTGGTCCCTATGCATTGTTCTCGTGTGATGACATGACAGCACTTTGAATAATTTTGACCAGAGACATTCTAATAAACTGCATTTAACACAAGTTCGTCTGTTTTTTAACTTTTTCTGCGCAAGTCATGGTACTAGTTGGTGTTGTGAGTTGCTACTATTTAATCATTAATTTGTGAACAGAATAAAAACCTGGCTGAATTAAACTGAAGACCGGATTTCATTTGATACGTGTCAACTCATTTGTCAACTCTCAAACTGTCGCCGCTCTTGTAGTTTTACTCTCCATGCTATAGTGTTTTGTATGCCTACAAACCCAGGATTCTGCTGTGGACTAAGCATCCCGTGTTCTGGTCCGGACTATCACACTGTCGTTGCTGTTCTAGTTTTACTCTCCATGCTGTGGTGTTTTGTATGCCTACAAACCCAGGATTCTGCTGTGGACTAAGCATCCCGAGTTCTGGTTTCGACTATCACACTGTCGTTGCTATTCTAGTTTTACTCTCCATGCTGTGGTGTTTTGTATGCCTACAAACCCAGGATTCTGCTGTGGACTAAGCATCCCGAGTTCTGGTTCCGACTATCACACTGTCGTTGCTGTTCTAGTTTTACTCTCCATGCTGTGGTGTGTTGTATGCCTACAAACCCAGGATTCTGCTGTGGACTAAGTATCCCGAGTTCTGGTTCCGACTATCACACTGTCGTTGCTATTCTAGTTTTACTCTCCATGGTGTAGTGTTTTGTATGCCTAGTTAAACCAGGATTCTGCTGTGGACTAAGCATCCCGTGTTCTGGTCCCGACTATCACACTGTCGTTGCAGTTCTAGTTTTACTGTCCATGCTTTGGTGTTTTGTATGCCTACAAACCCAGGATTCTGCTGTGGACTAAGCATCCCGAGTTCTGGTTCCGACTATCACACTGTCGTTGCTATTCTAGTATTAATTAGCTGTCTAATTACGCTGTTCAGGCACCAGGATGACGAAGTCATCCTTAACCTCAAATCAGATTTCTTTTTGCTTTTGTTATAAACGATAGACTTCAGATGACATAATACGTGTACATTCAAAATATAGTCTGTTAACTTAAACAGAAAGTCCTGTTGTCTGAGTGATGCTACAATGTATTCTGTTATCGTAACACAATATCTTGTCATATTCAACATAATATCCTGTCATATTCAACATAATATCCTGTTAATTTAATAAAATCTTTATGTTGAATTAATGGAATATGTATGTTATATTTAACAGAACAATTTGCTGCAATAACAGAATACATTCCAGCATCACTCAAACAACAGACTTTCTGTCAGAATTAACAGATTAATTTTTCGAGTGCACAGGGCTATATAGACCTTACTACAAATAACACTCTACGGCTGAGATGATAAAATTAGTTTTGCCCATACTTTCCATCGTCTACCATGGATACTGGCAATTTCTTGACCACTCATATCGTCCCTGAATTTGTTACTTTTTCTGCAACTTCAAAACAGTCTACCGACATAAAATTGTGACTTTCAAGTGTCTTAACAGTTTTAATTTTCATACTAAGAGTTGTCTTAGACTTTCAGGACAATTAGCAATTAAGTTCATATATCGTATCTAAGTTTAGAAATATTGCCTCAGGTTAAGACTAAGCCTCACTTAGTCCTGACTATTTACGACAACTTCGTGATTGTGTTTTATACGCCACGCGTCGAAGTTTTGCCGGAGGCGAAATTTGGTGGAGCTTTTAAAATGTTTATTTCACTGGAGGGAAATCTGTAAAAAAAGAAATCCAATAATGAAAGGCTTTGTTATTACTTGTTTGTTTTGTTCTTTGGTAGTTTTGGCACCTGTTTGTCAACATTAAGTTTCAGCCTTACAGCCCTCTTGTGTATATGTATAGGCCTAGGTAATCTGAACACTACTATCTGTAACGCTAAACTATCAAGTACTTCAACAAGTCAATACATTTCCAGGCGGTCTTTTCGGAAAGTGTTGCTGCTATAAGACTATTTCTTCAGTATCTGAAATCCCTTTTTCGTTATCACACGTTTGCTTGTTAGATAGTACACCTTTTTTGAAGCGAAAAGAATGTTTCGTATTTTGCTTTAAAGCGAATATATTTTGGATAAGGTATTGCTCAATTATCTAGTAATACTCCGATGTAACGACATAGATACTAAACAACTCTAGAGCAAAAAATCCGATGTACATATAAAGCTCCGATGTAAGCTATGTGGGCACGCTAAAGTGTACAGTATACGCGGACAATGAATGACACTAAAGTTTACGGTATACGCGGCCAGAGAACAACGCTAAAGTGTACGGTATACGCGGACAATGAAGAACTGTAACGTGTACGGTATTCGCGGAAGATGAACAACTCTAAGGTGTACGACGTTCGCGGACATTCAACAACTCTAGAGTCAAACTCCAAACAGTGTATGTGGATACTGAATGACCCCAATGCGAAACTCCAATGTACGATGAATGTGGATATTGAGCAACTCTAAAGTGTGTGTGGGTATTGAGCAACTCTAAAGTGTATGTGGATATTGAGCAACTCTAAAGTGTGTGTGGGTACCCAACAACTCTTAAGTGTGTGTGGGTACTGAGCAACTCTAAAGTGTGTGTGGATATTGAGCAACTCTAAAGTGTGTGTGGATATTGAGCAACTCTAAAGTGTGTGTGGATATTGAGCAACTCTAAAGTGTGTGTGGATACCGAACAATTCTAATGTGTGTGTGGATACCCAACAACTCTTAAGTGTGTGTGGATACTGAACAACTCTAAAGTGTGCCTGAAGACTGAACAACATTAAAGTGTATGAGGGTATTGAACAACTCCCTAAAGTGTGTGTGGATATTCAGCAACTCTAAAGCGTGCCTGGGTATTGAACAACTCTAAAGTGTGCCTGGAGATTGAACAAGTCTAAAGTGTGTGTGGATACCGAAGAACTCTAAAGTGCGTGTGGATATTGAACAACTCTCTAGAGTGTGTGTATATTGAGCAAGTCTAAAGTGTGTGTGGATACCGAACAATTCTCAAGTGTGTGTGGATATTGAACAACACTAAAGTGTGTGTGGATATTGAACAACTCTAAAGTGTGTGCGGATACCGAACAATTCTAAAGTGTGAGTGGATATTGAGCAATAATAAAGTGTGTCTGAATACTGAACAGCTCTATAGGTATGTGGGTGTTTTCAAACTCTGAAGTGTGCGTGCATATTGCACAACTCTGCAGCAAAACTTATTATTTGTACATACATAGAATTCATTTATAAACACATTCTGTTACACTTAACGAACGTGTCCTGGTCTTTGATTCATAAAGACTATGTTTAGTAATTGAAGAAATTTGTTGATTATTGTAAAATGTGAAATGTGAATATTTCAATACACACAAAATAGTTTACTAAACATGACTTTGTGTTATTAGGGCTTAAAGCAGAAAAACATTTAAAAGTGTTCACAATCACAATAAATGAATTTGGAAAATGAACATTACAGTTTTCACATGAACAATAAGTGTATCTTTTCCACAGCAGTCAAAACTGTTGCAAATTGTTGTCTGCCTTTGCTTCCAGATATCCAACCTAATAAAAATTAATGTTATTATTTCGGAGTTTGAATTCCATTGATGATCTGGTCTTTACCAGCTTTACCTTTGACACAGATTTTTTGACTGACGGTCTGAATGGTGCATGATTTGAAACCTTCCCCTTGTTTTTTTTTATTGTTGCGTGTCTTCAGAGTGATCTCCCTTGAATGTTCAGACGAGTTCGAGTTTACCTTATCATATACCATCAGGGTTTTAGTTTACCACTGGTGGATTTCGTCACTGTGCAGTATATACCAGTAAACAGGAACAGGCAAAAGTAATGATTAAACATACTAAAATCTCCACGGCGAACATGACAACCATTTAAAATAAATCTCTACTAACATAAATATTTATCCTTATAAATATTTTCGCCTTGACCCATACCATACTAATACAGGCATATTATGATGATGTACTTATCAGGCATCCGTACACTGGAGAGGTTTACATTTGCTTCTGCAGTCGTCGGAGGTTCTGCAGTCGTCGGAGGTGCTGTAGTCTCAGAGATCTATATTTCCAACGGCATCACTCAGTCGGAAGTGGAATTATGGGCACGACTTTCACAGTAACACCTGTAAATGAAGCGAACATATGTGTACAAACAAATAATCGATAAATAACATTTATCTTTTTTAATTTTCAGGTGGGCATGTCACTGTACGTATCAAATATCGGCAGTACGTCATTTGTCGGCATGTCCGGGGCGGCCTCCGCTCATGGCCTCTCTGTTATATGCTACGAGTTCTCTGTAAGTATACATACATCAAATGTCCATTTTCGTCTTTATTTCTCTAAGACAACATAAACTGCCCTCGACCTTTGGCTCCTACTTTAGAGAAGTGGAAACGCAAATCGTGAAATAATTCAAAATTGACATCATTAAGAGTAAATCGATTTTTATTAGATTTATAACTATCTTTGATATCTCTAATCTCGCTTTTTGCGTGATTCTAGATTTTTTGCTTTCTAGGAAATGAACTATCGGGTGAATTGTACGTTGTTCTATTTTGTTTCAGGGAATTTTTAGCCTATTGCTGTTAGGTTTTTACTTCGTACCCATTTACATCGCCAGCGGGGTAAGTCGTTCAGCATCCCACCTACTGTTGTATTATCCGGTTCACATTATCTAAAAAAAACACTCTTTTGGAATAGGGAGAACTTCTTGCTTCAAACAAGCACAATCTAAAAGTTAATGACCATTTAATGACCATCACATAACTGCAGTGTTCAGCAGTGACATAAAGCCATGGTATATTCTTCGTATGTAACTAGTTACATAACACTTTCAGTACATTTCACTGACTGAAAGCGTGGGAACGATATTAATACGCGTGACGTAATTGCGTGACGAAATCAGCGGAACTTTTTTTTTTACAACCGAGTTATTGAAATGGCGGCCGGTTTGCGTGTTGGCTGTTTTGTCAGTAGAATGTTCGTGGTATGTTGTCAGGTTTTGAAAGTCAACTGAAACGTCAAAACTATGGTTATAGTTTAGTATCGAGCCCACAGTCTGCACAGGTACGCGAAGTGCTTAAATTTAAACAGAAGCAACTAAAACGAGACGGGAAGGGAAATCTCCTCAACAGAGCAGATCCTATTTCTGACGATGAAATCGGCACACTGTGGTAAACAGGTGTACTTAGGAAGTCGTCTCCTAACAGCCTATTAAACAGCATGTGGTTTTTTAATACAGTGCATTTTGGTCGTTGTGGCACTGATGAACACAGGGCGAGGTGCTGGGGTGGGGGGATCTTTCCCTTTGTTCCGATACTGGTGGCCGAGAATGTATTCAATTTTTCGAACGGCAGTCGAAGACAAGGACTGGAGAAAATTCCCGCAATGTAAGAACTATGATCCGTTCTAGATTCCCGCCAACACAAAACATCCATCACTGAATGACAGGGAAATCCCAGCCAATCACATCATGCCCAAGAACATTCAATCCATCAATAATTACAGCCATATAAACACTGCTCAGCATAGAAGAATTTCTCATCTCCTCAATTCAACCGTTTCTGCAAGCCTTGTACCTGGATGAAACTCCGATTTTTCATCTGAAACAACGCACGCTGCAACAACATCGCACTGTTCACATCCGCAGATCACCGCAGCTTCAACTTCATGGCCGCCAGTTTTCACGGAATCTAGCGCATCATTATGTTCACAAAACAACACATCTGTGAAGAACTGTTAACAGTCGTCCGTAATCAAAGTGTATGGTGTTCAAACACTCTTTTCCGGAAACATACCAGGTGGACAGGTCCACATCCATGTTCACAGTGACACTCCGATTACCGAAAATAGTCCACCATCCTTGCCCGATCAACGTGGTGATCACTCGTGATAAGCTTGACATCGGTCACTCGGTGCGGACGACGTATTTCATCGTCTGTTGTGGACAGAGTTAACAGTTTTTGCCGTTTCTGACTTACATTTTTATTTGCAAACCTTTTTGCACAAGTTTGCTGTTCACATGATATATATGCGTCATTAAGGCTGGCGGTGTTGTCATGGAACTACATGTTCACCGCATAGTCATGATGCTATCGCCAGGATTCCTTCATCTGAGCCAGGCTGTCGTTTGTTTACATTTGTAAGATGTGTCCGAGCTTGAACTTACAAAGTGTTGGTTTTTTTCCTCTTTTAGCGGTCTAGAGTGTGCGATGAACAGAATCTAATACTCGTGTTTAATTCATATGAAAGCTATGAAACTCGCTGAGGAAATTTGGCATTTTGCATATGTTGCGAGCATGAAATGAACACTCGTGCCAGATTGTGCAGTTTCTCATCAGTTTGCGCACACTTTGTATAATTATGGACTAAAATCAACATCAGTTACATCGTGACCTTAAATCTAATTCCGTGTCACCTATTTGCCTGATTTGATACCCCAAAACTCTTGAAATTGCTAAAATGGCTTAAATTATGTTACCGTCCCTTTCTCCGTGAAGTTGTATCAGAATATATGGTATCTGAGAAAAACGTAAACCTTATATTCAGGTCCATTGTTGTATTTTTCAAATCAGTCAACAAATCAATCCTCAGACCTAAGAAGTACAGAATCAGATGACGTGCCATAATGATTGTGTTTCCCGTTTTCACAGGCCTTCACCATGCCGGAGTATTTGAAAAAACGTTTTGGTGGAAACCGCTGCCAAATTTACCTGGCAACACAAAATATGCTTCTTTTTGTCTTTGTGAAGTTATCGGTAAGTTGCCTTCTTGTCATTTTCGGAAAAGATCTTATTAAATAATAAAAAAAAGTGAGGGAGCAGTTGAAATGTGGCTTGCATCAGACAGTTATTTGCTTTTTTTCCCTTCAGGCTCAACTCAACTTCAGGCTATCCAAGTTCCCCCATCTCCAAATTCCTCCATCTCCAAGTTCCCCCATCTCCAATCTCCTCCACCTCCAAGCTCCTCCATCCCCGAGTTCCTCCATCTCCAAGCTCCTCCATCCCCGAGTTCCTCCATCTCCAAGCTCCTCCACCTCCAAGCTCCTCCATCCCCGGGTTCCTCCATCTCCAGGTTCCTCCATCCCCGAGTTCCTCCATCTCCGAGTTCCTCTATTCCCAAGCTCCTCCATCTCCAAGTTCCTCTATTCCCAAGCTCCTCCATCCCCGAGTTCCTCCATCTACAAGCTCCTCCACCTCCAAGCTCCTCCATCCCCGAGTTCCTCCAACTCCAAGCTCCCTCATCCCCGAGTTCCTCCATCCCCAAGTTCCTCCATCGCCAAGCTCCTCCATCTCCAAGCTCCTCCATCTCCAAGCTCCTCCATCTCCAAGTTCCTCCATCTCCAGGTTCCTCCATCCCCGAGTTCCTCCATCTTCAAGCTCCTCCATCCCCGAGTTCCTCCATCTCCAAGTTCCTCTATTCCCAAGCTCCTCCATCCCCGAGTTCCTCCATCTCCAAGCTCCTCCATCCCCGAGTTCCTCCATCTCAAAGCTCCTCCACCTCCAAGCTCCTCCATCCCCGGGTTCCTCCATCTCCAGGTTCCTCCATCCCCGAGTTCCTCTATCTCCAGGTTCCTCTATTCCCAAGCTCCTCCATCTCCAAGTTCCTCTATTCCCAAGCTCCTCCATCCCCGAGTTCCTCCATCTACAAGCTCCTCCACCTCCAAGCTCCTCCATCCCCGAGTTCCTCCAACTCCAAGCTCCCCCATCCCCGAGTTCCTCCATCCCCAAGTTCCTCCATCGCCAAGCTCCTCCATCTCCAAGCTCCTCCATCTCCAAGCTCCTCCACCTCCAAGCTCCTCCATCCCCAAGTTCCTCCATCGCCAAGCTCCTCCATCTCCAAGTTCCTCCATCCCCGAGTTCCTCCATCTCCGAGTTCCTCTATTCCCAAGCTCCTCCATCTTCAAGTTCCTCCATCCCCGAGTTCTTCCATCTCCAAGCTCCCCCATCCCCGAGTTATTCCATCTCCAGGCTCCTCCATCCCCGAGTTCCTCCATCTCCGAGTTCCTCCATCCCCGAGTTCCTCCATCCCCGAGTTCCTCCATCTCCGAGTTCCTCTATTCCCAAGCACCTCCATCTTCAAGTTCCTCCATCCCCGAGTTCCTCCATCTTCAAGCTCCTCCATCCCCGAGTTCCTCCATCTCCAAGTTCCTCTATTCCCAAGCTCCTCCATCCCCGAGTTCCTCCATCTACAAGCTCCTCCACCTCCAAGCTCCTCCATCCCCAAGTTCCTCCATCGCCAAGCTCCTCCATCTCCAAGTTCCTCCATCCCCGAGTTCCTCCATCTCCGAGTTCCTCTATTCCCAAGCTCCTCCATCTTCAAGTTCCTCCATCCCCGAGTTCCTCCATCTCCAAGCTCCCCCATCCCCGAGTTCCTCCATCTCCAGGTTCCTCCATCTCCATCTCCAGGTTCCTCCATCTCCAAGTTCCTCTATTCCCAAGCTCCTCCATCTCCAAGCTCCCCCATCCCCGAGTTTCTCCATCTCCAAGTTCCTCCATCCCCCGAGTTCCTCCAAGTTCCTCTATTCCCAAGCTCCTCCATCTGCAAAGTTCAACCAAAATCTCAACTACTGCCATGCAAGAGACATATTCAGTATGCGACACAAGTATGTTCAGTTAAAAGTTAAAGGAAAGAGTATATTGTGTAAATGTATGTTTACCCCCACAATTTGTACAGGCGGAGATATACGCGGGTTCTATCATCATACAACAGACGCTGGGGTGGAGCCTGTACCCTTCTGTTCTCATGTTACTCATCATCACAGCCTTCTACACACTTGTCGGTTAGTTTCCCTTCATCGCCAACAACGGAAAATAACATTCAGTTGTGGCCCTTGACAAAGACAGGTATAGCGCCATCTGGATGTTGTGTAAGGAAGGATAACCGAGTGGTTTAATTCAATATGCTATGTCATTGAGTAATGCCCTACATCACTGAGTTGTGTTCTCTTCGCCAAAAATCTGGATGGCGCTATGCCTGTCTTGGTCAAGGGCTATAGCTGAGTGTTGTTTACCACTGTATATAATTTTACAATATTTGTAAATAATCTTACATTGTTTCTGCATTGTTCTGTCACCTTTGAACACGTCTATCTTGTAATAGTTCTCGTCTAGCTTTCAAGCGATTTTTGTTACCTTTTGAACAATTTGCCAGCCTTTCCAACCATTACGTCACTTATATATCACCTGTTACTATATTTAATCTACAATGGCATCAATGGATAACATCGTCTGGCATTAACGCTAAATATATCCTTGATTGCCTTTATCATCAAAGGATTTACTGATAAGAAACTTTTTTGTCTCTTGCATCCTGACATGTAGTGGATTGTCCGATACTAGCTCACTGGCTACATATCTTTCCCACGGACTAACCTTTGTTTCTGAAACATAGAATTATTATGATTATTAATATTATATGATTATTTAACTTTTTGATCATATTTCCTCATTTTCCCAACGTTGCCATGGTTTCAGGTGGGCTTACCGCCGTGATCTACACTGACGTGTTACAGACAGTTGTCCTGCTGCTCGGGGCTGTTATACTGGCTATTCTGGGTAAGGCTTAGTCTCACTTAACTCAGTAATCAACTAGCACAGTTCTATAGGCTGTTAAGGCTTAGTCTCACTTAACTCAGTGATCAACATAGCACATATCTATAGACTGTTCAGGTACAGTTTTACTTAACACAGGGTCCACCCAGCACATTTCTGTTTAGGCTCAGTCTCACTTAACTCAGTGATCAACTAGCGCACTTCCATGGACTGCTAAGGCACTGTCTCACTTTTCTCAGTGACCAACTAGCACATTTCTATAGACTGTTAAGACACAGTCTAACTTAACCCAGGGTCCTCCAAGCACCTTTGCTATAAACTTTTAAGGCACAGTCAGACTTAATTCAGGGTCCACCAAGCACCCTGTCTATAGACTGTTAAGCCACAGTCTGACCTAACTCAGGGTTGAACTAGCACCTTGTCTATAAACTGTTAAGGCACAGTCTGACTTAACTCAGGGTCCTCCGAGCACCTTTTCTATACACTGCTAAAGCAGAGTCTGACTTAACTCAGGGTCCTCCGACCACCTTGTCTATAAACTGTTAAGGCTCAGTCTCACTTAACTCAGGGTCCACCAAGCTCCTTTTCTATAAACTGCTAAGGTACAGTCTCACTTAATTCAGGGTACAACTAGCACCTTGTCTATAGACTGTTGAGGCACCGTCTGACTTAACTCAGTTTCCAACTAGCACATTTCTTTAAACTGTTAAGGTTAGCCCTAGGATTGCGCTAGGGTCAGCTGACTTGGTAGAATCGGCACCAGGTTTACACGTGCATGTACTGTAACTTGAGTTGTCTTGCTAAAGTCAGATTTTGTACCCTTAACTGACTTGTAGGTAGTAAGATCTCACCAACCTCAGCCTCACTGAAGTCAGATCTAGGAATCGCTATTTGTAACAACGATGAGACAAGTGAAATTATTCAAAACTTAATTGCTCCACGTCTCCGTATCACCCAAATAGCAGGTATAGCCCTTCAGTTAAACCAATCAGATTTATTATAACATTTATAAATCAGCTGCACTTTTATTCTGCTAACCAGTGATAATCAGTTCATTTTCTGTAGGCTTTGTCGAGGTCGGAGGTTATCAGGAGATGGTGACGCGTTACATGGCAGGTGTTCCCAACGTAACAGGCATTAGTGGTAACGATAGCAACAACAGTTGTTTACTTCCGGACGAGAGTGCTTTCCACATTTTTCGACCGATCACAGACCACGCTTATCCCTGGCTCGGGACTTTCTTTGGGGCCAACATCCTGTCCGCCTGGTACTTCTGCACCGAGCAGGTAACCAATCGTGTAATCTTTCCATAACAAATAGGTTTTGACAGGTTAGGAATAACGTGTCTGCACAAATTGGTAAGAGGTGGTCCCAATAACCCACCTACAATAAAAACATAACTTATTTACAAATAAATTTAGAAGTTTGCATTATTTTTATATTTTTTTTCCTCCTTTAAATGTACATGTACTTTCTATGAACACTGTGAATTGCTTGATCTTGAACAGGTTCTCGTGCAGCGCTCCCTTGCGGCAAAGAACCTTAACCACGCCAAGGCGGGCAGCATTTTGGCCGGCTATATGAAGATTCTGCCCATATTCCTGATGGTCTGGCCTGGAATGATCAGCCGGGCGCTTTATGCTGGTAAATAGAGTTGGTTTTCAACACTTTACAAATTGAAACCTAGGTCGTTGCTAACTTAGTGAAATGGGGTGATGCGGTCTCTCATCGAAACCACTATACGTTGGTCTATCGGGTGAATCCTTCCCTGGCGTTAGTCTCAACCCATTTGATTGCATTCTCGAATACAGCTTTGCTAGTTTGGGCTTAATATAAGTCAGAAATATAGGTTTGTCAGACTCCCGGTACCCTAGGAGCATGGGTGTCCACCAACAATAAGTCTTAAAACCGTAGCATAAATGTAAAAGTCCTGAAAAAGGCGTTAAGCACCAATCAAATAAATCAACCATCTGGTTGCGGAATCAACTGAGACTTGTTCTGAGACGCAGGGTTTGTCTGGAACATGCGGGGAGCGATATACTTTCATCAGGGCTCTATAATAATTCAGAATGTGTTTCAATATGAATACAAAATTCTTGATAACAGCGTAAAGCCCCAATCAATCAACTGATCATTCAGTCGCCCAGTTCAGCGAAGCCAAGTGTAATTTTTGCACACGGCAAAGGTCACGATGTCTTTTCCCCAATCTTGGCCCCGTCAACAAAATCCAAGGCTCCGGCAACATGTGTTAAGAACATACTCTACGTTGCCATAGATGTGAGAGTCATCTTAACCTATACGGTCACTTTGTGAACCAGTCTCTCTGCCACGCGCAATTTCTGTGTCTATATACTGAATGGTCAATGTTGATTTCAGATGACGTTGCCTGTGCTGACCCGGTCAGGTGTAAGGCGGTTTGTGGAAATCCTCGGGGGTGCTCCAACATCGCGTACCCTCTTCTGGTCATAAGGCTCATGCCCATAGGTAAGGGAGATTGGATGTCTTCACTGAGCAACCAGATTCACGATTGCTGCCATCGCCGCAAGTGAAGCTGACACCATATTAAACAATGTACAACCGTGTCAAGCTGATCCGCTAGTGATGGTTCACAAATGATCACACGTAACCGGCGAAATCCGTCCTCTTATCAGTTTACCTCAGGTTTCCACTGTAACTGAAAGAAAACCCATGTGTTTCAGGTTTGCGCGGGTTAATGCTGGCTGCCATGGTAGCCGCCTTCATGAGTTCGCTGACGTCCATCTTTAACAGTGCCAGTACCGTCTTTACCATTGACATGTGGAAGCGGGTTAGGAAAGGCGCCACAGAAAAGGAACTCATGGTCGTAGGCAGGTAAATGGGCGTTTCATGCTGAAGTATTTTGTATTATATACCTGTGTAAACGAGCCCTGGAGCACTGGTCCCTTTGCATTAATTGTTCCCATGACAGTGTTTATTAAATGTGGTGACAACACATGCAGAATTTGAGTAAGTTTAGACAAGTGATGTTTAACGCAATGTATTGTATTGTATTTATTTATTTGATGTTTTACGCCGTGCTCAAGAATATTTCACTTATACGACAGCGGCCAGCATTATGGTGGGAGGAAAACGATGTGTAATTAACATCACTGCAGAATTCACTTTATAAATAAGATTACAAATACCATGGTGTTCATGGGCTTATAAGTCGCTACTTTTTACGCATTAACATGAGCTGTTAGAATAAAACCCCAACAAGAAGCCGTGTTTCCCCGGTTACGTATGACCATTTGCCAACTGTCACACTGTCGTCGCTGCTCTGATTTTACTCTATGTGCTATAATCTTCTATATTCAATGGATCAGTGAATCTGTGGATCAGAGCATTATGCAGTCAGCTTTTTGGTCGTGGTTTGTTAGCGTGTGATCAGTAACATGACAATAAAACAATTCCATGTAATTAACGTGTTTTTATTTCTTGTAACGATTGACAATTATTTACTACTTCCAGGATATTTATTGTGGTCTTTGCCGCCGTCAGCGTTGCCTGGTTACCAATCGTTGCTACGGGACAGAGTGGTCAACTGTTCAATTACATCCAATCAGTGAGCTCATACTTGGCACCTCCTGTTCTCGCGTGCTTCACCGTAGGATCGCTGTGGGCCAGGATAACGGAACCGGTAATCTCACAGTCGGTGTAACACGACAAATTTATGTACAGAAAATGGCTTAAAAGAATACCCTTCTGATGATATGCGTGAATTTTATTCATACAAATAATTCTGTGATCAGACAGTCCGTATACCTATACTGGGATCAGACAGTCCGTATACCTATAATGGGATCAGACAGTCCGTGTAACTATACAGAGGTTACGAAGGTGTTTGCATGAGGAAATGAATAAAACTTATAAGTTGATTTGCGTACGTGGAAAGGTCTGCCAGCAGACTGGTCGTGGGTTTCTTCCGGGCTCTGCCCGGTTTCCTCCCACCATAATGCTGGCCGCCGTCGTATAAGTGAAATATTCTTGAGTACGGCATAAAACACCAATCGAATAAATAAATAAAAGTTGATTCAAACGCTTTTCTTTTTTTAAATACTTTGACAGTGAACCATGCATCATAATGAAATTTTAAATTATCACTGTGGACATGTCTTGCTCTGTGGAATCCATACCAGGAGTCTATATATGTTATGACAACTCTTTAGGGCAGAGATCTAGATAGGATGTGATCTATATTGGATGTGATCTATATTGGATGTGATCTATATACGATGGGATCTATACTGGATGGGATCTATATACGATGGGATCTATACACGATGGGATCTATATACGATTGGATCTATATTGGATGGGATCTATATTGGATGGGATCTATTTTGGATGGGATCTATATACGATGGGATCTACATACGATGGGATCTATATACGATTGGATCTATATGGGGTAAGGATCATTAAACGATCTTGACCCCTATAGGACTGGAAAATAAACGCCGATTATAATCAGAATGCTTCCAACTCTAAGTATCTGTTGTGGAGCGGACTCAGTATTGTTGTTGTCTGATTCGTTTTGCTTTGCTTTCTGCTGTACATTGATTTTCCTTCTGCATCTACCCCAGGGTGCCTTCTACGGCCTCCTGGTAGGCCTAGTCCTGGGGGTGATTCGGATGGTCTGTGACTTTATCTGGACGTCCCCGGGGTGCGGACAGCCGGACTATCGCCCGGGGATCATAGCTAACTTCCACTACCTCCATTACGCCATGTTTCTGTTCGCTGTCAGCATCATCGTCACTATTGTTGTCAGTTTGTTAACTACACCTATACCCGGCGAACAGGTGAGTAAACCTCATTGTTCTAAGCTTGTTAACTACACATATACCTGATGAACAGGTGAGTAAACCACATTGTTCTAGCCTTGTTAACTACACCTAAACCTGACGAATAGGTGAGTAAACCTCATTGTTCTAAGCTTGTTAACTACATCTATACCTGACGAACAGGTGAGTAAACCACATTGCTCTAAACTTGTTAACTACACCTATACCTGACGAACAGGTGAGTAAACCACATTGCTCTAAACTTGTTACCTACACCTCTACCTGACAAACAGTTGAGAAAAGGCCCATTGTTCTCAGTTTGTTTACTACACCTCTACCTGACAAACAGGTGAGAAAACGCTCATTGTCTTAGTTTGTTAACTACACTAATACGTGTCGAACAGGTGAGTATAAACCATATTGTTCTCATTCGTTAACTACACTTATCCCTTATACCTGTGGAACAGGTGAGTATAAACCATATTGTTCTCATTCGTTAACTACACTTATCCCTTATACCTGTGGAACAGGTGAGTATAAACCATATTGTTCTCATTCGTTAACTACACTTATGCCTGTCGAACAGGTGAGTATAAACCATATTGTTCTCATTCGTTAACTACACTTATTCCTTATACCTGTGGAACAAGTGAGTATAAACCATATTGTTCTCATTCGCTAACTACACTTATGCCTGTCGAACAGGTGAGTATAAACCATATTGTTCTCATTCGTTAACTACACTTATCCCTTATACCTGTGGAACAGGTGAGTATACACCATATTGTTCTCATTCGCTAACTACACTTATGCCTGTCGAACAGGTGAGTATAAACCATATTGTTCTCATTCGTTAACTACACTTATCCCTTATACCTGTGGAACAGGTGAGTATAAACCATATTGTTCTCATTCGCTAACTACACTTATGCCTGTCGAACAGGTGAGTATAAACCATATTGTTCTCATTCGTTAACTACACTTATCCCTTATACCTGTGGAACAGGTGAGTATAAACCATATTGTTCTCATTCGTTAACTACACTTATGCCTGTCGAACAGGTGAGTATAAACCATATTGTTCTCATTCGTTGACTACACTTATCCCTTATACCTGTGGAACAGGTGAGTATAAACCATATTGTTCTCATTCGTTAACTACACTTATGCCTGTCGAACAGGTGAGTATAAACCATATTGTTCTCATTCGTTAACTACACTTATCCCTTATACCTGTGGAACAGGTGAGTATAAACCATATTGTTCTCATTCGTTAACTACACTTATGCCTGTCGAACAGGTGAGTATAAACCATATTGTTCTCATTCGTTAACTACACTTATCCCTTATACCTGTGGAACAGGTGAGTATAAACCATATTGTTCTCATTCGTTAACTACACTTATCCCTTATACCTGTGGAACAGGTGAGTATAAACCATATTGTTCTCATTCGTTAACTACACTTATCCCTTATACCTGTGGAACAGGTGAGTATAAACCATATTGTTCTCATTCGTTAACTACACTTATCCCTTATACCTGTGGAACAGGTGAGTATAAACCATATTGTTCTCATTCGTTAACTACACTTATCCCTTATACCTGTGGAACAGGTGAGTATAAACCATATTGTTCTCATTCGCTAACTACACTTATGCCTGTCGAACAGGTGAGTATAAACCATATTGTTCTCATTCGTTAACTACACTTATCCCTTATACCTGTGGAACAGGTGAGTATAAACCATATTGTTCTCATTCGTTAACTACACTTATCCCTTATACCTGTGGAACAGGTGAGTATAAACCATATTGTTCTCATTCGTTAACTACACTTATGCCTGTCGAACAGGTGAGTATAAACCATATTGTTCTCATTCGTTAACTACACTTATGCCTGTCGAACAGGTGAGTATAAACCATATTGTTCTCATTCGTTAACTACACTTATGCCTGTCGAACAGGTGAGTATAAACCATATTGTTCTCATTCGTTAGCTACACTTATGCCTGTCGAACAGGTGAGTATAAACCATATTGTTCTCATTCGCTAACTACACTTATGCCTGTCGAACAGGTGAGTATAAACCATATTGTTCTCATTCGCTAACTACACTTATGCCTGTCGAACAGGTGAGTATAAACCATAATGTTCTCAACTTATTAACTACAGCTATACATGGCGAACAGGTGAAAAAATTCATTCTCCTTTTGTTAACCACGCCTGATGAACAAGTAAGCAATGATTAATCAATTAATACAATACCACTAAGCCTATTGCTGGTCAGAGTGAATAAGAATAAGATCAAAAATTTCACAAGGCGTCATGAATGTTTTAACTGCAGTGCAAGGTAAACAGTTGCAGTATCAAATGTAAGACAAGCCGTTCATTAAAGCAAATGTTTGTTCGATTATGTACACTACGGTATTTGAAAAAAAAGTGCGCAAAACAATATAATCTGCCCATAAAAATAGTTCCGTGGAGTTAAGTCGATGGTGTAGAAAAAACTCAAGTCGTGCAGTAGCCTATATCTTTTCTCTTTGCAGTTGGTGGGAGTCACGTGGTTTACGCGTGAAGTTCCGCCCCCCGAACCGAAGGCGGTATCCGACGAAGAAAGCGAAACGGATGGGCTGGTGAAAACTCTGGAGGTGGTGGATAGGCCGACAGAGGTGGCCAATATCAATAGTGAGGAATATATATATATATATATATATATATATATATATATATATATATATATATATATATATATATATATATATATATATATATAATTCATGACAGAAATTCCTAGTTTGGGGCACCCGGGTTCCTAGCAAGGAGCATGAGATGATCAATAACATAAATGAGCGAACTGTTGACTTTTGCCGATTCCTAACATTCAAAGTAGGCCAACTTCATGACCCTGAAACCATCATATATGGAGGCTAAACACATTCTGATTACTCTACCAAAAAAAGATTCTTACCTATAAGCTAAATTTTTCAAGCAAATCACTTTTGAAACTATTTTAATCTTTATGAACCCCAATTTGATTTGCAAAAAAGGGGACATGGCTCACAATATAAAAGCGGCAACCAATCGGATTCTGATCGATGAGGTTGCAGGTTCGAATCCAGCTGTCGCAGGTTCAGGTGCGACTTTAAATTAGGTATCTAGCGAAAGGCGGTTGTTTATTCCTGGCTATCTTTTTTCCCTCCACCCACAATTTAGACTGTTGATATAAAAGTGAATCATTCTTTGTGTGTATTTTCGTATACAGTTTAACTGAAATAAGTTAGCTAGGCTATAACATTTGATTTTTTTTGACTGGGGTTGAATTATTTCTGCTATAGGTAAAATAACTTCCTCTTCCTCTCCATCCGCAGCGGTGAAAATTTTTCTATTTATTCTTTTTTTCTTTTGTAAAAACATAACTTTACGTGTGAAATAATATTTTCCCAGAAACTCGGATTGACTGTTGATAAACACTTTGATAGGCCGCCATGCTATGATAAGTATATGCAGAAAATAAGCCAAAGATTCAGATGAAGTCGTATGGGAGCGTTAAACCACAGCGGTATAAATATCTGTCTTTATCTACTGTCTTATTTCTGCTCTCTCTGTCAGAACCGAGTTTCTTTACCCGTCTGGTCGGTTGGATTTGCGGAACATTCTCCTCCCAGAGGATGACTCCAGAACAACAAGAGGCGCTCAACAAGAAAATGATCCAGATGGCGCTGTCAGTGGATCCAAAATGGCGCAAGATCATAACACTCAATGGTATTGTTTTGTTTGCAATCGGAGCCTTTGTCTGGGGATATTTCGCCTGATTACGGAAAACCTCTCAATGTCATGGACTGGACCGTCCAGAGTCCATTTAAACATTATCAGACTCTGTAAACTGCCACACGGGTGTCGTCGACAGCATATATCAGAGATCTTTAGTTGGAAGTTACAACTTGTAACTTGTAACTCCTAACTTCAAACTACAAACTACGATCAGTTTACCTATTCTAGTTTGAAGTTACAAGTTACAAGTTGAACTTGTAACTTGTAACTAAATTTCTCTATTGTCACCTGGATTGCAATATGTATCCAAGTTGTCTGAAAGGTCCCACTAGGGACTACAATCTTCACAAAATCCCTTAATTCCCAAAACCAATTTTAAAATATAGAGATTAAAAGGTAAGCACCTCTAAACATTATGTTAGAATATATGGCTCGCTCCTCTGTTATCCTGTACACTGTAAATATTAACGACACATAACGCCTTGCTGTTTTATTTGTATGCAGATGTCTTATCCATAGACGTGTTACATGTATATGGTGGGACTGTACACGCTGGCTGGTTTCCTTTTTGTAATATTGACCTTTTCAGTGTATCATTTCCACGTTTTCTTCAAAACATTGAAGAAAACATGTGACAGCTCTACTAGAGTGGTGAAATAGCCGGGTTTTTTTAACATGTATATACATGCCTATAGGTTTTTGCTGTGTACAAACTGTTCATAAAAGCCCTAAAAGATAAGTAAAGAGAAATATGTGCAAAAGGCATTTAAAGGCCCATGAAACCAAAGCCCGCTGAATGCAGGTGAAGGCCAGTGAAAGCAACGGTTAGGAAACGCAAAGCACAAATTTAGCCACACGCAGAAAAATAAATCGCCTTAGCACGTAAAGGCCAGTAAAGGTAAATCGTGTATGTGGAAAAACACGTAGCCAGTAAAAGCTTAAGTTGGGCAAAATCACTTAAAGGCACCTAAAGGCTAGCTGTGTACGTCCGTCAGGTCGTTCATTTATTACATCGATGGCTTTTCATCATGACTTCAGCTGACTGTAGGCTGTTATTTTGATATACATTGGCTGAGCTGCGTTCGCGCCACGAGATTGTCCAATCGACATTTCTAATTCGGCCAGTAGAATGAAAGAAGGACGTGGGCTATATTATGCGATTGTAAGATGCGCCATATCGCATCATCTGAGCACGGCTTATGAAATAGATCTGCCCTGGTTTCATTTCACTTGTCTCCGGCCGTACGTGGGGGGGGGGGGGGGGTCTTTCAGCAACCTGCAGAGGGTCGTGGGTTTCCTCTGGGCTCTGCCCGGTTTCCTCACATCATGATGTTGCCCGCCGTGGTATAAGCGAAATATAAGGCGTAAAACATCAATCAAATAAATAAATAAATAAATAAAATATTTCGAACTGCTTGCATGATCCTGAGCAGACCGACAATGAGCTATTTTTCTACATTTACAGTACTAAAATGAACAACAAAGACACGATAAAAATGATTATCTGACTATAGATGATGGGTTCTTATTTATGTATGATTGCGTCTGGTTAAATGTACAACTTTGGCTACTATATGCAGTTTACAGCTATATTCTCTTTGGTTTTTATAAATAACGTAAAGTATTTATTTATTTATTTATTTATTTATTTATTTATTTGATTGGTGTTTTACGCTGTACTCAAGAATATTTCACTAATACGACGGCGGTAACGTGAAGTAAGAAAGTATTTAAAATTATATACTAAGAATTTTGAAATTTTATATGCTAAGAATTTTGAAATTTTTTACCTGATGTCGATCAGAAAAGGCCGTTTTACACTGTGAAAACATTTCGCCAAATACGCTAATCTGTGGCTGTAATATAAAAATCGAGGCCCCAATGTTACTAAATTTAATTCTTTGTCTGTTTTCGGCCCCGGTCGTATGTGGAAAGGTCTGCCAGCAACGAGAGATGAACACGACGTAAAACACCAGTCAAATAACTATGTGTATTTCTGTTAGCACTAATATTTTGAGCCATCACGACATAAATGTTAACTGTATTTTAAATGCTTACTTATACATTGTATTCATATAAACCGTGAATTCCATGTAATTCTATATCCATCCATCCGTGCAGCTATCTATGTGCATTTATATTTTCGAGTGATAGCCTTATTAATATTTTTTGAAAAGAAACATGTATGTTCTTAACATCGACAGAAATGTTAATAAATACTGCTGATGGCATTGTCCAATTCCACCTATGTCTAATAATTCTTATTACCTTTTTTTATCTTTTTTATGATAGAAAAACGTCTTCCGGCCTGTTACAAACGTTTGTAAGTATCACCATACACCCATGCTTGCATCATGCGGGCGATGGGCCGATTACACACAAATGGCTGATTAAAGTACAAATTTCAAAGTTAATTTTAGCGCTTTATTTTGTTAACCTGTGGGTTCAGATCACAATCGCAGATGTATGACCGTCGCACAAAGATGGAATTTCTGTTCGATTATTGGATTGAGTGATCTGTAACTCAGTTTACACCATAGAGTTTTTTACTTATGTAAAAAGAGAAAACGGCGAGAGCTAGATTCGAACCTGTTACCTCTTTGGCCACGCAGGAATGACTAAATGAATGAAAGATTGAAGCTTAACGCCACATCGGCAATATTTGGGCCCTATCGTGGGGAGAACAAGTTGAAAACACGAGGCGGTAATATGGTATCCTTAAGACGGATATGAAGTAATTAAGTAGTAAAGCGAGGAAGGCAGAGTTCTATTCTTCCAGCTCTACAAGATTCCCGTACGGTGCGCGTACAGCGATACACATTCGTACAGTATGACGTTGTTATGACGTAAGCATATGACGGATCACCACATTTCTGCCATTGTAAAGAAGTGGCTTCTACTAGAGAATGGAAGTTACTTAAGGGAAGCATGTGTTGAATGTGTATATAACGACAATTGTTAACATATGCTCACTGAAACATGATCCGTAAAAACATGGAATGAAAGCATAACTGAATAAGAAATAGGGTAATGCTATTTCCCACTGGAAATACATTTAACAACACCTGTTAACTTTTGCGGTATAAAACAGTACACTGATTCACTTACCTACCCATAACAAAATCCTTAGTCCAACCTGGACGGTTTCTTGCACGTGGATTTCTAACTGGTTTGAGGTTAACCGCTCGTCTAGGATTGGTTGGATACGCTACATTTTCTAAAACTGGGATAAACAATGTATCATCATCTCCCTCTCGGTTAAGAGAATCTTCTGGTTCATAGAACGGAGAAAAATACTACTGGTTCCATTTCTGACCGTTGGCCAAGACGTACGTGTGTGGACCAATCTGTTTCCGAATTGCAGAAGGAGAAGTGTATTTACTTTCCCCTTTCCTGAATGACCATCGTTTCTTTGTTAATTCGAACAAGCACTCCCCAGGTGGAAATTTTCTGAACTTAACTGCAAAATATGGCAGTATGTTCAAAGGCAAATTATTTCTTTGAATTAGGTCATCCAGAGGTAATCTATGGTTTGAGGGTTGTAGGATCCTCATCTTCTCCTGTAGCATGTTGTAAGTGTACACTTGTAATGGCCCCGCAGGAGTTCGAAGTCACAATCATCTTCACTTATGGCTGACTCCAGTGTGGACATATATATATAATATATCTGCGATAGTGTTTTGTGATCCAGATTTGAACTGGACAGTGTAATGGCAATGTAACAATCGGGCATCCCATCGAGCAATTCTCATAGGGCTGTAGCCAGTGCCTGTAGAGGAGAGTAAGGTTACCAATAATCTGCAAAGAATAAAATGTCTTCCCCACATATACATGTGCCACTTTTCAATAGCCCATACATAGGCTAAGGCTTCGCGTTCTCCCACAGAGTAATTACGATCTGCGGCAGTCAGTGTTGCGATGCACAAGTTACCATAACCTCGGATCCATCTGGAGCAACTTGAGAAAGGGCTCCATCAATACCGTACGCACTGGCATCGATGGCAACAACGTCGCGATTTGGATCAAACAACGCGAGACCTGGACTGTCAACGATATCAGACGTAGTATCGAGAAATGTATTAGGCATTTAACTAAGCAAATCTTCCACTGTACGAAGAGGGAATTTGTCACAGACAATTGCCTCCTTAGGCTTGCTCAGGTCAACACATAAACGAATTTTGTTGTTTTTCTTTTTCGCAACAACAATGGAGAAACCCATTCAGATGCCTCGGTTCGCTCTATTATACTTAAACTAGGCGCAAACTTCGATGTGTAAGGAGTATGGTAACTAACGGAGCTTTTGCTGCACGGGTTTTACATTTGCACGAGTTTTCACATGATGAGTAAACCCTTTAATTTGGTCTAATTATCAGAGAACGAGTCGGGAAAATCTGATCTAATCTTTGCAGGTATAGGGCTGTAGACAGATGTAGGACTGTTAATGTTAGCTTCAGTGTTACAATCAGTAATAACAGGCTCAATTACTGTAACCTGAGATAGCGGCAAATGACAACTAGCAGCTGTAGAAGTAGTAAAGCATGACTCTGTACTGCCTTGGATATTAAGACCCAACCCTTGGATGAAATCCTTACCAGATAAGCTAGAGCCTTTCTGAAATGGAATTGACTAAAGTTCAACAGTGGCTTCCAGCCAACCGCCTATCACTTAATATCGCGAAAACTAAGTACATGCTAATAAAATCTATCAGAAGGGGACACACAAATGTCCCCCTGCCCCATTTTAATAAACAGTGAAATTATCTCTATTTCAGAATTTAAATTCTTTGATTTAATAACAAGCCTCCGTGGGTCTCTCGTATAACGAACATCTGCCAAAAATATCCAGAAACATAGGAATCATAAGCCCCGTAAAATGTTCACTCGACAAAAATGCTTTACTTACACGATACTATTCCCTGATTAACCCTTACTTAACATATGCAAACTCTTTATGGGGAAATACTTATCTGAGTCATCTCAAGCCTCTAGAAATTCTACAGAAACGACCGATTTGCATCGTCACCTTCTCTCGTAAGACAGAACATACAGCTCCACTCTTCAAATAATGTTACTTTCTATGTTATATAGGCCTATACTATGTAAAACACTGTAATTGATTTACAACATTTAAACAGTTGTGTGGCCTTCAAAGACAAACACAGAGATCAAATGTCGATTCTCCATGAAAATTTATGTGCTTCAAGTGATGCGTCTTTATTGTTGAGAGTTGTAAGTGTCCGTATAAACATTTGTTAACTCGATGCATGTACTTGCGTACACAAAAACAAAACATAATGATTGCTCCCTGGTGAAATGCAGCGACACCTAGCGAGGAAACCCCTCCGCGGCATTCCGGAAGTCGGGAGCTGTCTTGTGAAATCATCAAACCCTCTCGAGTCAGCCGGTAAGCATCTGAAGGGGTGTTGAGTAAGTCGCACGAGTGTTCACTGATTTGGTGGCTTTTTGGTGAAAGAACAGTCATGTTTGGTGGAAAATTTCGAAGATACCTACCGAAAACTCCCACTGACACTTGTGCTTTCGTCTTCACGGTTGTGATGATTCCTGTGATTTGGCTGTTCGAAGTGTTCGTTGTTTTGCCGAGGTTGTACGATGGCTTTCCCAGGACAGCCATGTTCTATTTTCACATCCTCGCTGCTGTTTTCTTGTGTGCCAACGTCGTGGGAAACCTGTGGATGATCCTGTATCAGGACACATCCACGGCTGGTCGAGTTTTGCCGTCCATTTTGAAACCGGGCTGGAAATTCTGCAGCGCGTGCGAGGCGAACTCTCCCCCTCGAGCGTTTCACTGTCATATTTGCGACCGCTGCATTTTAAGGCGGGACCATCACTGCACATTCACAGGGAACTGCATTGGGTTTTTCAACCAGCGCTACTACCTGACTCTCGTTTTCTACATGCTGGTCGCAGGGGTATACGCTAACATCATGAATATTGAATTTGTGTGGGCAAACATGGAAGGATTTTCCTTTGGATCGCTTGTCTGTATAATTTTTCCTTTCATGGGATTGGTGTTAGGACTTCATAGCCCCATATCCATGTTCTATTCATTTCTCACCTCCCTCTGTATTTTCGGTACTTTGCTGATGGCAGGGCTGTTTGCATACCACGCATGGAATGCATTGAACGGACAGACAGTATTTGAGCGGGCCCATCACGTAAAGCAGTACAATGTTGGGTGGAGAAGAAATGTCGAACTGACCCTTGGAAAGAACTGGTATATTTCGTGGATTTTTCCAGCAGTAAAATCACCACTGCCTGGAGATGGACTGGAGTTTGATGTCAAGTCTTCGTACGAACCACCAAAGTCATTGTAGCCTCGATAGAAATAGATGGACATTTTATATATTTCTGGCTCAAGATCATTAAATCAGACATAATCATTTCAAGAGTAATTCTTTTTGGTAGCAAAATTTCTGTTTATTTAGCCCCATCCTCTGGGTTGTCTATGCTGTCCTCAGTCCTTCACCTGTGTTTTGTCCACCCTCCACTCACCCTCCACACAACTTCCACCCCTATTTGTCCACCCTCCACTCACCCTCCAAACAACCTCCACCCCTATTTGTCCACCCTCCACTCACCCTCCACACAACTTCCACCCCTATTTGTCTACCCTCCACTCACCCTCCACACAACCTCCACCCCTATTTGTCCACCCTCCACTCACCCTCCACACAACTTCCACCCCTATTTGTCCACCCTCCACTCACCCTCCACACAACCTCCACCCCTATTTGTCCACCCTCCACTCACCCTCCAAACAACCTCCATGGCCTGAGTGCCCACCTTGAATGCTCTCCACCTTGCCGATTCTCCACCCCCATTTTGTCCACCCTCCACCTTACCCACAGACCTGTTTTTCTCACCCAGCTGATGCCTGCACTCCTGTTAAGCTCACCTTCCACCCTGTCTCATGTCCAGCCCAACCTTGTATAACTGCCTTGACTACTTTTTCAGGCAGGGCGTTTTATATCTTCTTTTTATCTTTTAATGTTTTTTTTATAATTTTTGAAACAAGTTTAAACTTACAAGGACACATATCAGTTAAATGTTTTCCTGAAATGAATACCAATGATTTTAAGATGTTTTAGTATCTGTCGTTTAAGTTGATCATTTTGCAATAAATTTACTTTCTAAATGCGGTGTAAATATAGATTGTTTTCACGTGTAGATTCTGCAGGCATATATGTTAATGTCTGTGTTAGAAAAGTAGACACAGTATTATTTAATTCCAGGCCTTTCATGGGTACAACTGCATAATGGCTTGTAGATTGTTATTTTTCTTTTGTTCCGTTTTGCTTTTTGTTATTTGTAGAAAAGCTTACAGTGCTTGCAGTTTTTTATTCTATTGACTTACTCTATACAATGCTAGTCAACGGTGTGTGATGATCAAGTGCTTCAAGATGTACATGTGTATGACTTTGTCCTTGAATCAGTAGGACCTTACTCCTTACAGTGTTCTTCGCTCGCTTTACTTCTCTGCCACTACTAGACAAGTTTGACCTGTGGAACTATAATGAGCTTACATCAGTAATATTGTTTCAGGAGTTGGTTAGAATCATGTGGTGCATACTTGAGATAAAGACAATGCATTTGTATCAAGTATTATTATAAACCAAGGATATGATTTGAGTTTTTGCGTTTTCAGACCTCGTGTGGCCTCATCACATTGCCCTTATTTGGCATTGTGTAAGATTTCTGTACAAAATTTGCTAGTGCTGGCAGTGATATAAAGCGAACGTAGAGAGAGTATGATGCATGCTCTAGTACACAATCAGAAAAGTGACACAGCAGCCATGTTGGCTCTTTCCCAGCCTCAGACGGGAAATCCCCAACATTTTTCTACCTAGGTGACCATTTTTACATATTGTAGGTCTCTTACCTTCCACCAATAAATATAACTAGCGTGTTAACAGAGTTATAGCCCCTTTAACAGTTATACAAGATTTGGAGAATTTATTGTGAATGTATCATTTTATTAATGTTTTAGCTGTATGTTAGACATGGAGTTATCTTCCCCTAGGTGTACAGTTACACAATGCTTTAATTAGTTCAAGATGTCAGAGCTGTGTTTTTGTGTTGGATGTGACCATAGATTTAGATTCAGATGTATCGCACCAAAAAACTGACTTACAGCTGAGTGCTAAATGAGTACAAAAGCGTATGGTCAGTGAAATGACAGAAATGATTTGATATACTTACCTTAAGTATGTCATTGCTCTCATACCCATTTTCATTAGAACTGCAAACTGTTTTAGTATTGGATTGGCACAGGCAGGCACATAAAGGTTCATGCCCTCATTTTGGGCTCAAATGTCACATGCTCAGTGAGTAGCCGCTCGTCTTGTGATGGCAGGAGTCCATCATCTTAAAAAAGAGTTCTTTGTATATTGCAGACATCACACCTTGAATTCAGCTTCAGCTATGGCTTAAAACGCTGACCAAATAAATAAATGGTAGCTCCATCGTGCATTATTATTGGAAGACTGGTATACATGTATTTGCCCAGTTAAAACTGAATAATAAGTGAAAAAAATGAAGCAAAATGTGAAAGTTGCATTACATTTGCTGTACTGTAAATGAGCCATAGCTTAAAGGCCGTGTTACATTTGCTGCATTGTAACTGAGTTAGATGTGCAGTTGCCATACTGTGTTGCATTTGTTGTACTCTAGGGGAATTATGATTGGAAAGCCCCATAACATTTGCTGTACTGTAGCTGGATTATGGGGAGAAAGCATCATTACATTTGCTGTGCCGTAGCTGAATTACTACTGGAAAGACCCATAACATTTGCTGTACTGTAGCTGGATTATGTTGAGAAAGCATCATTACATTTGCTGTGCCGTAGCTGAATTACTACTGGAAAGATCTATAACATTTGCTGTACTGTAGCTGGATCATGGTGAGAAAGCCTCATTACATTTGTTGTGCTTTAGCTGAATTACTACTGGAAAGAGCCATTACATTTGCTTTACTGTAGCTGGATTATGTTGAGAAAGCATCATTACATTTGCTGTGCTGTAGCTGAATTACTAGTGGAAAGACCCATAACATTTGCTGTACTGTAGCTGGATCATGGTGAGCAAGCCTCATTACATTTGCTGTGCTGTAGCTGAATTACTACTGGAAAGACCCATTACATTTGCTGTACTCTATACCTGAATTACTGTTGGAAAGGCCTGTTACATGTGCTGTAGTGTAGATGAATTATGATTTGAAAGCCCATCACATCTGCTGTAGAATACTGTACTCTCTTGAATTATTACTGAAGAATCATGTTACGTTTGCTGTACTGTCGTTGAATTATGATCAGAATGCCCCCATTACATTTGCTAATAGCACTGTAATTCAAATATAAAGAGAAAAGCGCCTTACATTTGATGTACTGTAATTGAATTAACTGAAAAATTTTGCTTCTTTCATATAACATTGTATATTATAATTTCTAGGTTTTTACAACAGTAGAATTTTTTTACTGGGTATATCCAGTGGTATTTTATCATATTGATGGCAATAATGGCATGTGTACATATTTTTTCCCAAAGCTTTGACCTTGAAATGGATGAAACAAGATAAGAAAATTGGGCAACCATACTTAAAAGCAGAGAATTGTGAACAGAGGTTCCTTTGTGTCAAAGGGCTGAAAGTTCTGGGTCGTTAAACAAGCTACATGAGTATGTAATATTGTATTAAAAATGAACAAAAGAAAGAAATAAAACAAAAAAACAAAGAAGGTTTTGTTTTTCTGTTTTATTCCCTTTGATGTACTATACGGTGTACATGAATTTTCATTACTTTTCAATTTTTGTAAACATTTCAATTAATATCCTGTTGTTTCAAGTATTTCAAGTTATGGAAAAGTAATCATTCGTTGTTGTTAGTCAGTACATTGCTTAAGAAGCAAATACGTGTATAAAGTTTCTTAAAAGTTTTTCACCACGTTGTTGTCGTTTCACATGTTTGACTATTTCATAACTTACACTAGGAGTTGTTCTCCAACGATCTGAGTAATGGACAAAGTGCAGGCTTTAAAAGAAGGAAGAAAGAACAACCATGACAACAAAGGTTGCCGTCTTTTTATCATAGATTGTCAGGTCGTTGCTTCCAGCAGCCTATAGCTGTGGTTGATCCCAAACTCTGTCCGGGTATCCTCTCACCACAGAGCTGACCACCGTCGCAGAAGTTTTATATATTTTGGAGTACGGTGGCGTAAAACACAAATCAAATTGAAAGTCTTAATTGGCATCCATTGGACAATCTGGAAGTTGACTCAGATAGAAAATAAATGAAAAAATACCCGTGTACCAACCACACTTCTTTAAAGTCAAGAGGTAAGTGACTTCAATTCTTATTGGTTTAGCATCATTTGACGTGCGCCCATACGGTTATACCCTTCTCAGATAGCTCGCGACAGTGTGGCTGAAATACTGTGGCGTTTAGCCACACACTCGTTCATTCCTCATTGTAATCTATTGCAGAACAAGCATGATTACCAGATAAGGCCACATATTGTGATGCTATTTGTTTCATTGTTGTGTATATATAACCCGAAACTCGGGGAATCTCCGTGGCCAAGTTGTTGGCGTGCTCGGTACACAAAATATGCAGTCTACGGCGTCCGTGGAACCATTTATCCTGTCTTTGTTGAAGATCGCTTGCTTTCCACCACTATGATGTAGAAATCTATTCGTCATACCTCGACTGATAGACCTGAATGTTATTGTAAAAGTGAAAATTTCATAGGCTATAGAAACAACAACTAAAGAATGAATTAATTCAGTGAGCTTACATCCCACGAACAATGTGCAAAACTTATGTAAACCGCAAGTCGATCTTCGCACTTCATTTGAGATGACACGAAATGAATTTACCAACATAATGTGATCAAAATAAAGAGAATATTTGAAGCAGGTAATAATTGCACAGAAACCCACCTCCAGTCAGAATCAACAAAATGGTTTAATATATAGGCCTACAAAAATATACACGGACACGGTTGATTTTGAACATGATCTGTTGAAGTTCTACTAAAAGAATGACCAGTCATGAGCAGTTAAAGAAATCGTGAAATATACAAAACCAAAACGTGAACCAGGTTGATGAATCTATACACAATACTTCATTAAATGTATTTATTTATTTGCCTGGTGTTTTACGCCGTACTCAAGAATATTTTACTTATACGACGGCGGCCAATATTATGGCGGGAGGAAACCGGGCAGTGCCCGGGGGAAACCCAGACCTGCTTGCAGACCTTCGCACGTACGTCCGGAGAGGAAGCCAGAATGAGCTGCACTTTATTAAAAGTAGACAACCTGTGAAAAAGCTATTACATGTAAACCAATAGAAGCGTGGCGGACGGGTAGACTGTCACAAACTATAGCAAACACAAATTAATATCCCGAATGGGTGAGATGCTTTTGCAGTCAAGGGTGAAGGGAAGGGAATGCGTAATAGATTTATTTATTTACTTATGTAATTGGTGTTTTATGCCATACTCAAGAATATTTCACTTGTACAACGATGTCCACCATTATAGTGGGCGGAAATCAGGCAGAGAATGGGTAAAAGACGCAGTTTACGTGACAAAATTACTGTTATACAACATTCATGCGGGCTTACCCAGTTATCAAAATCTTGACAAACGAATGCATCCCAGATATACAGATCGAACAAAACTGCCTGAAAGTCTAGTTTCACCAAGACAACACTAGTGCAGTATATACATATGCAGATGTATCTATCTACAAGGACACGTGTCCGGATATTTCAACGCCTGCAAATAGCCCGGGAAGCTGCATAAGCGGCCATGTCCAAAAACGTCCTGACGAAGAAGACAATTATTCGATCTGTCATCAAAAAGCAACTCCCACGATTGCCTTAGCGGACGTGAGTGGGACTGCGCACGCATGAAACTTCACATTATATGATGGGTTACAGAGAAAAAAAAATAATTGAACACTGTTTCTGACAGCGTTTAGCTTGCTCTTACGTCGTGTAATTACGAATAAACCCATCTGATCTTATATATTTAGCCAAATCTCCATGGTTACACATTTTTATGTGGCTTAAATGTATGCTGTAATTCCGGACCTTGATGACCCACAAGGTCAAAAGGATGAAATCACTAGTGAAAAACGTATCTTGCTAACGTAACTGAGCGTTAAAAATAACTTTGGTTCAAACATTGCCGATATACACATTCGCATTTTATTTAGAAGTGTAATATTTACTTTATTGATTTGATTTTTGCTTAACGCCTTACATTGTCAACAAAGTCTTAATCATACAGTGTTGCCAAGTTTATGGGTGGAAGAAACTGTAGTGCCCTGAGTAAACCATCGACGTTTGGTTAGATACTGGCGAACTTTTCCACTAGTGATATACATTTACCGGTCATTTATTTATTTATTTTCATTGGTGAACATCGTACTGAATTTTCTGTCAAAGGTCAGGTAAATGGAGGGTGCGGATGAAGGTACCACAGTACCGTTTTTTGATTGGTACCTCCGGACGAGAGCTGAATTTGAACTCTCGACTTCACTGATCAAGGACCTGACAGTTGCTCATTAGCCTAACTCCTATGCATGTGCAATGTTTTTCAAGACAAGTAGCCTTACTTTGAAGTTGATATGAAAATGGGAAAATGTTTTGATATGAAAGGTGTTGGAACGATTTGATGTAGAAACGCAGAGAAACTTTGGTACGAAAAGAGGGGAGATATTTTGTTGGGAAGGAAGAGGAGAAATAATTTGATATGGAACGTGAAGAAATGATTTGGTATGGAAAGTGAAGATATGACCTGGAAAGACCCAAAATAATTTGAAATGAAAAGTGGAAAAAAATGTTTTTCGCATATGGAAAAGTAGAGAGACAATTTGATCTGAAAGGTGAAGAAATAATTTGATATGGTGTAGCTCATTGTCGGTTTGCTCAGGATCATACAAGCAGTTCGAAATATTTTATTTATTTATTTGATTGGTGTTTTACGCCGTACTCAAGAATATTTCACTTGTATGACTGCGGCCAGCATTATGGTGGGAGGAAACCGGGCACAACCCAGGGAAACCCACGACCATCCACAGGCTGCTAGCAGACCTTCCCGCGTACGGTTGGAAAGGAAGCCAGCATGAGCTGGACTTGAATTCACAGCGACCGCATTGGCGAGAGGCTCCTGGGTCATTATTGCGTTGCGCAAGCGCGCTAACCAACGATTCGAAATACAGTGCGATGTCCAAAGTATACAGTTTGGCCTTCACTGTATTGATTAATGAATAACATTAATTGAAAGACTTAAGTTGATTCAATAAGCCTTTTTTAATTTATTTATTATTTTTTTTTTTCTTTTTGGTTTTCCTTATAGCTTAATTAAGAAACCGTATATACTGACCTTTTGTACTTTACGGCTCCCTGCTGAACTATGAATGGATACATAAATGTAAACGATCTGCGCATAATTTCAGGCAGAAATTTTTTTTTTTCTGATCAGCTACTGAGTATTAGGTCTACACAGCGCAGGACTACCAGCGAGTAGTGGGGGTTAAAAATGAACCAGTATTCATATGTTAACCGCTGAAGCCGTCTTGATTTTAACCTGCTGATTGAAAATAATGACCGCTCCCCCATCAACCGTTTGGGTGGGAACTGCGCACAAATTTAGAAAAATCAGACCATTTTCTTCAGTTTGAGAGGTTTTAAGACTACACGTTGAATTAAGCATCCCAATATATTTTGATGCAGTTCCTTCGCCGACGGTTGTCACTGAAAAGTTAAATATTATTCACAAAAATCATGAAGCCCGATCCACAGGGGTATCCCCATTCCAGGGATTCCCTTCAGCGCGTGCGCGTAGGAATCCACACGTCAGCCTTTCCAGTGAAATCAAAATGGAGGCATGTGGCGAAAAGACGTTGACAGGCCTAAAACAGGGATGTCATGTTTGACTTGCAAACTTTTAACTTCCAGAACATGAGGACGAGAAAATGTGGTGGAAAAACGCGCTTTTATTACTCGTGACTTTTCTCACAAGTTTATATACGTAAGTACATTTTAGGCTCATAATTTCATTGTGTACAAAAAGTCTAGACTGTAAACATGCTGATGCTTACGATTTGAGAAAACTGTTCTAACTTGCACGTGTGCGTTTACATGGCAGCTACACGGAACTTTCTCTTCGAACAAGGAAGATGATCATTGCGCCATACTTTATACACCGGATATTTCCACCATGTGTTTTAATTTTACAGACACACATGTGGTGATTTCTTTATAAGAATTACACATGGATGATTTCAAATCCGTGTAAACTTAAAAAACTTACCAGTTTGCTTACATTTACTTGTGCTTTTCACGTCGGACACAAATACGTAACTAAGTGGCAAGTTTCTATCGTTCAGCAACATTGGAATCAACGCAAATACGTACAGATAATCGTGGGAAAACTAAACTGAAATGAGATCCTCTGTCATTTAAACACACAGGTTGACGTCCAGCTAATGCTGACTTTCTCTCCGGCAGTACGTGGGAATGTCTGCCAGCAACCTGTCATCCAGGCTTTGCCTGCTTTGATCCACCATAATGCCAGCCACCGTTTTATTAGAGGAAAATTCTTGAGCATGGCGTAAAACACCAATCAAATAATAAATAAATAAGCACTCAGATAGACAGGACAGAATAATTGAGTTTCAGAGTTGTGTATGTAATCTCTGGGTGTTTATCATGTTTATACAAATCCACACAAGTCATTTTGACATACCTAAAATGGCACTGGTTGAACATACTTTTTTGAATTAGCATGGTACCAATACGATTGAAAAACACACTTCCAACAGCTACATGTAGGGAATATCTAAAGCCATATCTGTTTTGGAAAACACATAAAAATGGTTGGTGCCCAAACTAGTTAAGCTGTGTTTTCTAATGCTTATAGAAATTGAGCTAAAATATGTTGGAAAAGCAATAATTTTTAATGCTATAGCAGTAAATTTTTTTCCATACAAATTTCTTTCTTTGACAGACTTGAAAGCTTTTGGAAAGCATATCATTTCGAGAACTTTACATTTTATAAAACTTTCATATGGTCTCAATGTCACTTTTAAAGTTCAAGTGTGTTCTAGATATCCATATACCACATTCATTCCACCTAGGCGTATTAAAAGTGGACAAAAATCCAGGAGAAAGAAGTGATTTGATAGGTTTGAACTTTGAAGTTTGATGAGTTTTGAACTTTGAAGTTACTGTAGTATACAGCACCTAAAAGAATAACCCACAGCACCACAGGCTGTCACATGCTAAGATACAAGCTGCGCTTTATTTTATTTTTTTTCCTGATGTTAAGGCTATGACATCTAAAGTTATCAGTTTGTCATTGTGCTTTTTGTTGTACATTGCTACTGATGTGCATGACAGGTTGTCAGAGGGAATCAGTAATACAGAATGGACAGTTTATTGACTATCAGTGAGTTGAAACACTATAGCCTTGTTCATGCTTGAGTGTGGGGGCCTCCATGGCTCAGTCGGTTAGCGGGCTAGCTCAGCGCAATGACCCAGGAGTCCCTCACCAATGCATCTGTGAGTTCAAGTTCAGCTCATGCTGGCTTCCTCTCCGGCCGTAAGTGGGAAAGTCTGCTAGCAGCCTGCGGATGGTCGTGGGTTCCCCCGGGCTCTGCCCGGTTTCCATCCACCATAATGCTGGTCGCCGACGTATAAGTGGAATATTCTTGAGTACGGCGTAAAAATCAAATCAAATCAAATCATGCTTGAATGTAAAATGTATAGTACCTGTGAAATCAAGTTGTAGTGGCCTAGGCTTAGCATGTACATACCTATTTATGACATTAACCTATCACTGAGGATTCTGTATCTCTTCAGACTGATTATACTCTATCAACCCTCTATATACTTCCCTGTGTAGAGGGCTGATGTGATATAAGATTAATGTACTGGAAATTCATATCATAAGGCAATTTAAGTTCAATGTTTAAGCATACCATTTTAGCACATGTAATAAGCATGTATAAATTGTACATACTTATATACATACTGACCTATCCCACTTTGACAACACGAAAAATTTCACAATGGAATGTCAGACTGGTTCTTAAAAAGTCATTTCAACATTGAATTGAAACACATGTTTTTTTAAACAGATCGAGCAGGTTTTTTTGTTTTTTCATTACAAGAATTCATGGTATACAGTTATTGGGTTAAGTCGATTAATAGGCCAGTTGTGTATTAGGGCTACTGGGTAGGCATGGAAGCGTTACCTCTCTAGCCTCGGGGCATACATTGTATATGTAGGTAGAGAAGTATTTCTTAACCACAACCAGTTCCTGTTGACGCCTTCACAGGAATCCTCTGTGTCACATAATATCATGTTACATACACACACTGTTCTTAGGGTTCTTGCAGGCTCAGAAGGTTTTAAATAAATGCATGTTCCGTGCAACTTGTCAGACCCATAGCAAATGAGGTCACAGCGCTGGCTGTTTCAACTGTAGCTTTCAGTCAGGTGGTTTGTCAGGTATCTGTCAGTTGTCGGTGGACACCTGGGCAATCCAGTTTCCTCCCCCAATTAACCTGACTGCTGTATTTTAATTGAAAAAGCTCTTGAGCATAGAATTTAACACAGTAAAATAAATAAATAAATCTTGTTGTTTGGCGTGTTCCTGTTGTTATATCTGGGATATGGGTACATTACATCAGAATCACTGACCTTCATATTGGGCTGTGCTGGCATGCTAACCACCTCAGCCACCGAGGCCCCCAGCAATATTTACTACAAAAGAACATACAATAGTGTGTAAGTAGATATGCATACTTCAAGAGCTTGAAAGTGGGCTCTTGTTTACAAACACACATTCGTGATGTGACGCATGACTGGTATGGACTGTCACCAGCAAGAAGAGGTAATGTAAAGACACAACTTCAACAAAAACATGTGTAAAACTGGGTCAGATATTAAAGTCTACGTGGCAGTCTATGGCAGTAGTTCCTCAAAAACAAATACGTCATGAGTGAGATAGTTCCCACTTTATGCAGTAAGCGGACTTCCTTCAGAAATGAGGACTTCAGTTTGTTTTACACTTGTTTCACCCATAAACATACAGGCCACCATACATGCACATGTCATAGTGTAAGTGCAAAAAATTTCAGCAAGATCTTGAGCAGTAAACAATTAAGATGTGTAAAAGGTCTACTGAGACTTGAAGGGTGTCATTAGAGGTGTAGTGCTCCCACCCCCACCCCCCCACCTTTTTTTTCCCATCCAATGGCAGGTGTGTTTCGATAGGTAGGTTTAAACAAAAAGAAAAAAACAATGTCTTACTTTTTTAACCACTTTATTAATCAAACACCCATTCATTAGTCAAATGTTTCAGGATTTACAGTCAACATTACGTAATATTTTACAGCATTTAAATGCACCAGTTGAGCTCCTTATTCTGAATATTTGAAATAGAAGCGATTTCAAAACTGACGAGATGTGTCAGCAGTTATTGATTCATTTAACTCCAAATTTTTCAGCATCTTTGTGGAGGAGTTAATTGTGAAATGATGGCACTATTAGCAACAGATATATGTAGATGAATGGGAAGATTCTCTTACTTTTCTGACCTTAAATATGGGTCAGTATCGCTGACCAGGAGGTGTATAGCCTGTAGCTAGACTACAACAGACCTAGAACCTATATACTGCAAGGAGGTCATGTGAAAATAAATGGGTCACATATTTTTACCCTTAGGCTATGAGAACCTGATGTGGGATAAAGTCTCCTTTTTTTTTTCCCTACAGACAGACTATTGTTTCTGACCTGTCCGTAGTTTATAGTAGGGCCTGTGATATTTACGATGTCCACTTACAGCTGCAGGTGGTCATTCGGCCAGTGGATTCGTGGTTAATACATGTATAATACATCTACATGCACATGTACATGGGATATCTGTCTGAAGGGAACTTTTCTCCCTCATGTGTGCATTTTCTGGTCATGCTAGTAGATGCTGTGGCAATGAAATATGATGTTCTCCCTTGAAGATCACATAATATTATATTTTTTTTTCTGGAACAAATATGTAGAGTTTTGCTCTTTTCTGTGCCTACATTTAATAAAACATATGACATATCCATGTTATGCTAAAATTTCTGTGTGGTGTTGGATTATGATTTTGAAAATTCTTGTATTACGAATTAAAATTTAACTGAAAAATTCTATTTACATGTGCACGCTCTTATTATGCACACAAGTACATGTACATCTGTGATTTGATGACTTCCGATGATAATTTAGTTTCCATTGTTGATAAATGACAACTTTGTTGGTCTATATTTATTGATTAGCATGGTGATCATTACATAGTTGAACTGTGTTTTGGCGATATTTTCACTTTCAACATCTCCTTTGATACAATTTATTACATTTAATTCATTCTTCCTATTTAATACTGCTCCACAGGTTGGGTGTAAGCCATAGCCAAGAAACCCCAGCTTTGTCAGCAAACGCTGGAACCAGGGATGCTACACTGAAGGCCATTTTATCAGCCGATATCGTTGCCACGGCAACCAGACAGGTAAATCTTTGTGTAGCCCATTGTGATATAGGAAAAGCCAGACGTGTCGACAGTTGTGGCTGGCATTTGGCCAGAATTCAGACGTTGACATTTCTGCCGTAGAGTCATCGTGACCTGCGACTGTCTGGCCTCTGTATGTCTCCTTCTTTCATCTGTTAGTTCAGTTGTCTTTTGTCAGTTGTTGTGATTGTGTAGTTCAGTTATTAATGTCACTGATGATTTTCTTTGCGCCGCGTGGAAACCATAAATTTATGCTGTTTTGATGCCACATGAATAATGTAATTGTACACCTGTACAATTGTGATATATACTAGTTTACATTCATGACTGGAAATGGGCCCTCAACTGTTCCCTCAACATTGCTCAGCAAGTGCAGTGCAAAGCCTGATATTTTCGGGCTGGTATTGTTTTGAATTACTGTACAAGTAAACATTTTGAAACAATGTCTGGCAAAAGGGTTTGTAAAAAGAGTAAATGTATAATTTATGTTGCCAGGTTAACCATGGTAAGATCAACACTGCGTGTTCATGCCGTAAAGGTTAGAACTATCCCAGCAGTTTTTCCTGTTTAAGACATACATGTACTTAACATGATCAGAGAGAGTTGAAAAAGCAGGAAATTCATATAAGCAGGCAAAATATAAAGGTTGATTCTCAGTTGTATTTTTATTCCATTTTTGTGTGATATAAATATGTCCCTTATATACCCCCATGGTGTGAGCCAAACTGTAGTGAGTATTGTGCAATAGACCCAGGTGAAAATTTTTGTTAGTTTTATTTAAGAGATCTGTTTCCAATGGTATCAGTTATATACCGCATGTCATGTATGTGAGGTTGATGTCATAAAATGACACCATCACATTGCTCTGGGTTGTCAGTCTCTTTGTCCTGTCTCGAAGGCTGCCAAGGACCATTCATAGAAGTTAGATCTTTCCTAGGGTTGACAAGCTGCTTGTTCGACAAGCTTTCAAAGGACCATTAGAGACCTGAAATAAGGAGTTAAAAGTTCAACTTGTAACTTGAAACTAGAATAGGTAAATTAATTCAATTTTGACGTTTAAAGTTACATCTTGTAGCTTCTAACTATTAAAAGGTCTCTATTATGCCTGTATGTATTGTTGGACCCCATGACAATACATGTACATAAGGCAAAACCATGCATCAGGTAAGTAAGATTGTAAGTTACTTGACAAAACCTGACAGTTTTACCCCTGCAGCCATGAAATGGAATGTCATCATAGACAAGTATGAAGTGAATTGGACTGGAGTGGGGGTTACACACCAGTTTTTGTTTTTTATTCTATCAGCTCAAGTAGATGAATTTTTAATAGTGCTAGTAAAACTTGCATATTAAAATGGTTGTTGGGTCAGTGGTATTTAACTCATGTACACACGTACATGCAGTACTGTAGTTTTATAAAATATCAATACCTGCTGGTTTTGATTTGATTTGATTTATTATTTATTGATTTGATTAGTGTATTACCCTGTACTGAAGAATATTACATGTCAGTGGCGGCCAACATTAGGTTCGAATTAAACCAGGCAGAGCCCGGGGGGGGGGGGGGGGGCAGGCATGTCAGGAGAGTAAGCCAGCTTGAGCAAGACTGGAACTCACAGCGATCACATTAGTGCACCATGCTGGCACGTTAACCACCTCAGCCACCAAGGCCACTGCTGGCCTGAATTATACCCATATGCACATACACTGATATGTGTTGACAATATACGCTTCAACAAATGTGTTTTAAAACTGCCTGGACCTCCAGGGCCCAGCATTTAGCAGTGAGTTCTTGTAGAGCTTATGCTGACTTTGTCTCTGGTCATAGGTGGAAGGGACTACAAGCAAACTGCGGATGGTATTAGGTTCCCACTGGACTCGGTTCAGTTTCCTCCCAACGTTAGGCTGACTGCTGTCATACGTGTATAAGGGACATAGTCTTGAGTATGGCGTAAATCACCAATCAAATAAATATGTATCTCTAAAACCACTTCATAACAGGTGATTTTCCATGTTCACTCTGCTTGTTCAGTATTATAAGATCTTCAAACTCCTTGCATGTTTGCAAGATGTTTATTCACTGGCTGTACATGTATGTGGAAAGGTCTGCTAGCAACCTGCGAATGTTTGTGGATTTCCCCTGGGCTCTGCCTCATTTCCTCTTATCATAACGCTGGCAGCCGTCATAAAAGTGACATGTTCTTGTGTAAGGCGTAAAAGCTCCAATTATCACATCAAGAAAGAAGACATTTTGTTGGCATTTAATCATATTCTGAAGGCAATATTCCGTGCAGAATATCCGATCACCATAATGCTGCCTGCCGTCGTATAAGTGAAACATTCTTGAGCACGACGTAAAACACCAATCAAATAAGTGAATAATTCTGATCAAAGTGAAGGTTTCTCTTTGTGAAGGGTTTAAGAATTAGGATACTGTGCTTCAATACTAGCCTCTAATTGTAGCCATGTAGCCATGTAGCCATGTAGCCCTGTAGCCATGTAGCCCTGTAGCCCTGTAGCCATGTAGCCATGTAGCCATGTAGCCCTGTAGCCCTGTAGCCCTGGGTATGATCAGCATTCTATGTAGGTGGGCAGGGTGTGTGTTTTATATGCAGTATTTCAAAGCATTTCGTCGGTGTGTTCTAACAGCCTTTGAGTGAATTTTGAAAGGGTAGACAGCAGTCTTTGATTTCGTGAGGTAGTGACCACACCCACTATTCCTAAAGCCAACAACAACTGCACTGGCTTCAATGATCATATCCATGTAGACACACATGTACATGAATGTCCACAGTTAATGTATGCAGCGATTGTGAATTGTGCATTCTGCGAGAGAGGAAATGTTGAATAGCTTTTTTTGTGTGTGAATGGATTATATATTAATACATGAACTTCAGGTTCAAGGAACTGTTGTTGATGTACATGACTACAGTGAATGGGTTTCCACCAGGCTATTGAACCATCAAAGACAGACTGTATACATGTACATGTGCTGGGGTCTACATTTATTATTCCGTATATATCAGGATACGTCACAACGAAGAAAATATGTTTTCCAGAGGTGCGATGTACAGATGGCTGTACAGTAACATATCTACATGGAGTATATTGTTGACAGAATAGTCATGTGTGCATTTAAATATCTGCTTCTCAACTTTTCAACCACAAAAGCACTTTTTTGAGTAATCGTTTTTAAAAGCACTAAAAACGATTACTCATTTTGTGTTATACCAAGGGATCAAAAGTTTGTATTATTAAAGATGCAAGCCTCATAAAACTTTCTACACCCTACAGTTCTCTCAGAATGTTTTAAGATATTGGTGGCAGAGGCGGTTGAAAAGATTGAAGAATTGGGTATGGACAGTGTGCAAGTGCACTGTAGCTGTCATCACGTACATGCACGTAGCAAGGATTTTTTATTTGATTTTGATTGGTGTGTTGTGCCGTACATAAGAATATTTCACTTATATGACAGCGGCCAGGATTACAGTGAGAGGAAAACGGGAAGAGCGCTGGTGAACCCCATGAGCAATCACAGGTTGCTGACAGACCTTCCCACATGTGACCAAATTAGACAGCATGACCTTGATGAGAGGCTCTTGAGTCTTTGTTGTGCACTAGCACTTTAACCACTTGGCCAATGTGGCCCCCAAGTAGCACATATTTTATGGCATGTACAGTACAGGTATGTGAAATATAGAACATGGCCTCAAGCACCAATCCAACAGAGAAGCTGATATAATTTAGATTGTTCGTAGGTGATGTTGGCATATACATTTTTTGTTGTGGTTTTGTTTTCTTCTGAATTTGTATTATCAGAGTGAAATTTTAATTGGTTTTGAAATGTTTAATTTAACCGAGCCACATGGATTTCATCGTTAATTGTTTTCTTAGTGATATCATTGGAAAATATCTGGCACTGTCTGTTGAGAGAGAAGTTTTCTTTCCTTTCCTCTAGATTCGTAGATTTTCAGGATATGCAAAGTTTTTATCCTCCATATCAGTAAGTTTAAATCTCATGATTGGTTTCTTCGTAAATTACGTGTATTCTTTTAGAGGATGTCATTACAAAATAGTTTTCACAATTCATGATGATATTAACATTCCCCTAAAACATGTACTGATAAATTTCCTCTAGATTGGCAGTTGTTGAGCGCATGACAGGGTCCTGTTATTTCCTGTCTCCCAGTATTGTGTATGTACATGTAAAATGAAGTTGCCGGTCCATCAAAGATAGCCCTAATCTCCGTTCTGTTTAGATTATACTATGTATGTACTGAGCGCTGCCGTCAGCTGTGACTGATGCTTACTGCTGGAGGGTGTGTGTCTGTCACAGAGTGTGTTGACATCTATGGATTTCCACTCGTTAATTAATACCTGTGTTCGTATACATTAGATCCATAGGTATAAAAACACCATCTACAGATCTATATGCCTACATGTGTGCAGATCATTGTACTGTAATTCTTCAACCTTTTCACATAGTTGCAAGGTACTTATTAAAGCATATTTTGAAGGCCCTATTTCTGTGTAGACTGATAAAATTATCTTTTTTGTGAAGCCCTGAAATTGGCCAATCCAACCAATGTAGTTTTGTCTTGAAAATTATAAATATGCATAAATTGCCTTGTCATATACCAAAAGATTGAAGAATTAGGGTGATGTGCAATTTTTTTTAAGTCATAAATTATGTTATGACTCATAAAATTATACTTTTCTTAAAGCCCTGAAATTGGCCGATCCCACCAATATAGTTTTGTTTTTAAAATCAAATGAAACATGTGCATAAAGTGCACCGCAAGTTGCTCTTTCATGTGTAAAAAAGCTTTAGGAATTAGGGTGTATACTTCAGGTTTTTCTGTCAAGGCTGTCATATATCCCCACTGTAACAGAGTCGTTATTAAAAGGAAACAAATTACATAAAATACAAAGTCGGAGATGACTTTGTGAACCCAAGATTTGGACAAATTCCACAAAGCCAGTTTTCAATTAAGTCAGAATTTGAAATTTGATACACTTAAAGACTTATCGTTTGACCCATATAACTAAGATTAGGACTGAGAAAAAGTGTTATGTATAGAGCCAATTTCTTCACAACCTAAACTTCTGGAGCTGTAAATTACACAACGTAATGGAGTTAAAATTTTGAATTTAATAAATTGAAGTCAGATATCTTTCTGCGGAATTGGTTGGAGATTTTGTAATTGATTAACTTTGGTGTGTATGTGAAGTTGAAAGGACCCTTTGTCCTTTGTACACAGTACAGGTATGACACGGTCTTACATATACACACATTCCTTAGGAGAGAAGCAAACTGTATGGGTGTATGTTCTTTTGGCAAGGTTTAAATCATAAGCAAACATCATTTTTCAAAGGAAGTGCCTTTTTAAAGCCTAATTGGTGTTGGTGTGAAGTCAGTGATAATTATATTCTCTGTGTTGTGTGCAGACAGCTCAAGGCCATACCAGGGGCAAGTGTTATCCAGACTGGGTCTTTTTCCGTTTGCCTATATGCAATACAGACATGCCTGAATCCTGCACTGTTAGACTAGTTTTTGCAAAAGCTTACAACCTGTATGTACATTTATATTTGTGTATTATAAAAACTAATATACCCAGATTCTTCTACCTTTTCAACCGCAATTGCAACCAATATTTAATTTTCAAACATTCGGAGGGAACTGTGGAGTGGAGAGAAATAATTTGCACAGTTTTATGAAGCTTGCATCTTTATTGGCACAAAGAAATCATTTTTAGTGCCATTTTCATAATGAACGTATGCATAAATTCCACTGAAATAAGTTCTTTAGTGGTTGAAAAGGTTGAAGATTTACAGTAATACTGTAACTGTGATTTCCTTTCTAGATATCTAGTGATTTATTACTGTACTGATATGTATTATTTTGATGGAAGGAAGAATATGGCTCAGTGGTAATATGCCCTTCTCCCATCTGCTGCCACAAGGCCCAGGTTCAATCCTGACCTTGGACAAGAAATTTCTAGATTCTCCTGCTCTCTTTGTCTGTGTGGCCTTGGTTGCAGTCTAATGTTTATTGATGAGCTTATCTTTTAACAATATAGATGCAAGATGATGTGTACAATGTACAAACTCACGAGAAAGTTTGACACATAACTTGTTCATAGTTGGTGGTTTCCCTGGACATTTCTGTTTCTTCCTCACATAAAAACTAGTAATCACATATCCATGTGAAAAATTTAAAAAACAGTAAAGCAGTTAGCTTAAAAAGCAAATGTACCAAATGATCACCATATGAGGTGGGGGTGGGGAATTTTTGAAAAATTCATAACCAGCAATGAAATTTGAAAAATTAAAAAAACAGTGAAGTAAAGCAATCAGTTTAAAAAGCAGATGTACCAAATGATCACCAGCCTATATATGAGGGGGGGTGGGGGGAATTTTTTAAAAATTCATCACCAGCAATGAAATTTGAAAAATTAAAAAAACAGTGAAGTAAAGCAATCAGTTTAAAAAGCAGATGTACCAAATGATCACCAGCCTACATATGAGGGGGGGGGGGAATTTTTGAAAAATTCATAACCAGCAATGAAATTTGAAAAATTAAAAAAACAGTGAAGTAAAGCAATCAGTTTAAAAAGCAGATGTATCAAATGATCTTCAGCCTATATATAAAGGGGGAAATTTTTGAAAAATTCATACCCAGCATTAAAATAAATAAACCCTAGTGTATGCTTACAGTACATGTACATTATATAATGATGTATGTGTGCAGAAGTTATTTCACATGTACAGTACAAACACATGTACAACCCTCATGTGTTTGCACTTGACACGTAATTGTGATCCATGATGAGATAAAATCCGTTCAAGTCATGTCAGCTGTGAGGCCATTTTCCTGTGAAGAAATCTGCTGGTTCACTCGTATAATATATGAGGTTGTACTGTATTGCATCATACACTATGCATGGCTGCTTCCTGCTTTTTGTGTCACATTAGCAGGCTTTTGGTGGCTATTAAAACCTCACATACATAACATGTACATGGATCAGTTTTGCCACGATGTTACCCAGTTCTCTTTCACATACATGCACCACCTGTTCAAGGCTCAGTGGCTTTATATTTAAGTGTTCGATGTTAGTCTTTGTTACAAAGTTCAGTTTTGGAGTTCGGAGTTTCAACGTTATGACAGTGTTTCGACATAACTTTGTGGCAAGGTGGCGTAAATTAGTAAATTTTAACACTGCCAGGTATATATAATAATGACAAGAACTAGGGCTGCTTTTTTGCTTCACCTCGCAAATTATTAATAATCATGTAAAATAAATATTCCCGGAAATAAAAGTCATTGATTATGGATAATATTACATGTAATTATTGCAGACAGCTGTGTACATGTAGATGTACCCACCCTTGTTAAAATGCACTGATTTGTCAGAATAGGGCATCTCAGTGAGATGGGTGGGGTCATCTTGGCTCTGTGACTACCGACTCTTTGCATTCCATGTTATGCTGCCAATAAGATACATGACGAGACATATCCTGTCACACCAGGTAGATGCACTCTACCGATTCTCAATGGGTGACTCAGTATTTTGATGGCTTGACACTGTCGATGGGCGATGTTGTCATTAAATATTTAAAGGCAATGGACAGCCTAGATGCATATGACGAAATACAATCTCTTAATTTGTTTAAAGATATCTAATGTTTTTTCACCATTATGTAGCCAAATTTTTGCCAATACAGCGTTAAGCAACATGCATTTGTTTTTTTCATTCATGACAGCCGTAATGTACGTGTATGTGTGAATGAAAGTATTCATGAACAAACAAGCAAGAGTGACATATTCTAAATGGCCTAAGATTTTGTCCATCATGTCCATGGGGAAGTTGGTTATGTTACCGGATCATGAGAGATCAGATTCTATTGATGTTAGAAAGGAGTTTTGATGAATTGTTTGGACAGTGGGATGATATCCTGTCCCAAAGAATGCAAGATTCAGCAAAAAAAGTAATATTTTATGACATTTATTTGCCTCTAAAAGTGATATTCATGTGGTTGAAATTTACAGCACTGTAATCTTGAGTATCGTATGAAATCATATTTGTATGCAATTACTGTATGTACATAAATCTAATAGGATGTTTTTCTTGTTTTTTTCTTGTAGGAATCCTCTGCTGATCCAGACCTGGTTCCTGTACCCGCAGGAACCATTGATCACACGGCCACACCTGTCCAAGAAGCAGATCTCGTTAGTAGCCAGGTAATAGCACCTGAGACTGTGTTGGACACACCCATGAAGGATGATATCTCAGGTAGCAAGGCTAATGGACCAGGTGATCAAATAGATCAGGTGGGTATATGTGCTCACTTTACCAGATCCTGACGCAGGAAATTCTTGTACCCACCAAAAGTGTTATAGGGTGATAAGTTTAGGATCCCACATGATAAATTTTCAAACATTTTGGCACATGTGTTTTGTGTATAAAAATGGTGAAACTAGCAGTGTAGCAGTACAAAATGAGTGTCCAAACTGTTCACCTGTTTGTAGATCAATCCCAGCTTACCTGTATGTGAGTGTACCTGGTATTTCTGTGTCTTGTGGTTGGGGAAACAGGTAACATGCCATAACAACATGTACCTGACTGATTGGAACCATATTGCATGTAGGTGTGTCAAACCATATTGCATGTAGGTGTGTCGAACCATATTGTATGTAGGTGTGTCGTACATGCACAGGTGTCACTGCGGGGGCTTTGATTCAGTATTGTAGGTATGATGACTGTCTATATCATAGACCGCCGTCGTATGAGTGAAATATTCTTGAGTACAGCGTAAAACACCAATCAAATAAATAAATAAACTATATCATAAAACAAAAGGCAAAGATTCAACTCTGGATAAAGCCTCCAAAGCACAGGTACAGGAAGAAAATAGAAAGGGCAAATTATACAAATTTTTTAGTAGGAGAATTAAACAGCAAGGCAATTTGAATGATATGTTTTTAATTTGATTAATCACTGTTAAAAATGTGATTTTATTAATATTAATTATTATGTAGTACATTTGAACACTTTTTTAGTGTTTTTAGCTCAAATTATTTAATGTAATTAAAGAGCATCCACGTTTAATTTGGAGCTGATTTGACCCTAATATAAAATGCATATGTTCATAAAGTTCAAGTATATAAAGTTTTGCCAAGTAAAGCCAGCTGTTTAACAAGGGGTGATTTCATTTGCTAGAAATTTTGCCCGTGGTATAATTGTCTGTGTTCCTCTTCTGCATTAATACCACTGATGGTACATGTACGTCACATGTATCTGTGTATGCGTTGTTCTGGCTGTCTTTAACATGTGTTCAGGTATGTCGCATGGCATCTGTAGCACATAGCCCCTGATAACAGGTCCAGCTGTGACTACCCGATCTCTGGCTGCCAATTGATTCTCTGTCAGATACTGGTACATTTAGTTTTATAAGTGGTGGGGGGGGGGGGGGGATTCGTGCCCTCAATTCAGGCAGAAGGTGGCCATGTTAGGCTGCATGAAGTGTCCACCAAAACTGATCAATGAAAAAGTTTAAATTGATGTGTCACAGACTTTGAGTTTATGGATTATGGGTACTGAATTTTTTTTAAAAGATTGCAAACTGTATCAGTGAGTAGCTAAACCTGTGGAATGAGTTAAATCTAAGCGTTAAAAAAAACTATATTCGTACATCAGCCATCAAGCAAAATGGACATTCCAGGTCAATATTAAATCCCAAGTCCAGTTCTCAAAATAGCAATCTAAGAACTAAGAGAGTATGCAAAGCATGAAATTAAGCTGGATTTATGCAAAGAAAAGCATAAATTAGTGAACTTTGTATCCGTATTGTGTACACAGGCAGTCTGACTCAGAAGTGTACAAACACCTCAGCATGATTCAGTCTAGTTAGTCCTACTGAGGTGGAACTATTAAGTTAGGATTTTTCTTTCATTTATAAAAATACAAGCCCCACAACTCCATAAGAGTCTGGAATGTGATGTTATTTTGCCAGTAAGCTGCTGGAATTGTATACTGTGATTCTTCAACCTTTTCGTGTGTTCACAAGGTGTTTATTCAGGCATTCTGAAGGCATTATTCTGTGTAGACTGATAGAATTACACTCTTTGTGAAGCCCTGAAATTGGCCATACCAACCAATGTAGTATTGTCTCCAAAATAAACTTTAAAATGTGCATATTTATTTATTTATTTGATTGGTGTTTTACGCCGTACTCAAGAACTTCTCTGAATTTCAAGTTCAGAAATTGTGAGAACTCTGTACAGGTCTACAAGTGATTGAATTTCTTCAGGATTTTATAGGTTAGTAACGTGTCCATAAGAAGTGCAGCTGTGATAATTACACCATGGATTCCATATATAGCAGTGGTTATTTAATCATGTAAAACTGTATGACAGGGATAAAATATTGTGAATTAAGTTAGGCAATAAGGCACACACGGTAGGCAATAAGGCACACATGGTTTGCCATAAGGCACATAAGGTAGGCAATAAGGCACATATGGTAGGCAATAAGACACATAAGGTAGACAATAAGGCACACATGGTAGGCAATAAGGCACACATGGTTGGCCATAAGGCACAAAAGGTAGGCAATAAGGCACACATGGTCGGCAAGAAAAGACATAAGGTAGGCAGTAAAGCACACATTGAAGGTACTAAGGCACACATGGTAGGCAATAAGGCACCCATGGCTAGCAATAAGGCACATGGTGGACAATAAGGCAGGCAATAAAGGCACACAAGGTAAGCAATAAGGCACAATGGTAGGCAATAAGGCACAATGGTAGGCAAGAATGAACTGTAAGCTCAATGCAGCACAAGTGAAAGAGTCTGGAAGAATGTACATAAGATAATAATGAATGGAAGAAGCACAATGTTGAGACATGCTGAATCTGCCTGTGTATTGAAACTATTGAGTCACAGTATACATGTACCCGGTATTTCTACTTACAGGCTTTATAAAATGTACATGTGATACACACCTGGTATATATGGGTGTGTGCCCGTATACATGTACACGATATACATGTGGCTACTCAGTGTCTGACTGTGTGAACCTTCAGTGGCATAGCTGTGGTCAAATCCTCCTTGCCTGTGTGACTTATCCCCCCTTGGACAATTCTGAAGGACTAGGATATCCGACCCAAAATTTTCCCCATGACTGAATTGCACATTACCCTAATTCTTCAACCTTTTTCCAGGTGAAAGAGCAATTTCCAGGGCAATTTATACATATTTATAATAAGATTTTGGAGACAAAACTATATTGAATGGATTGGCCAATTTCAGAGCTTCACAAAAAATATAATTTTGTTACCTTACATGGAATAAAGCCTTCAGAATATGCTTAAATAACCCTTTTTATAAATGAACACTTTGCGAACATGGAGGAAAGTTGAAGAATTACATTACTCTTGATTTTGTTTGTTAATCAGAGGAATACAGCTAGGAATGTTAAGGTTTAATACTTAAATCAAGTCTTTGTATATATTAAACTACAGCCTACATATGCTTGTTTGCCCAATATTGATGAAATCTTGCATACATTTGATGTGAACGTCGATAGAACTCAACCATTTGAACAAGCTTTTCTGGTTTTGCAATCAGTACGTGTAATTAGTTGTGCATGTAGCTTGGTTTATGCAGAAATAAGTGAAGGGTGATGCAAATGTATTAATGAGTTGTGGGGGGGGCGAGTAATTATGAGATAGGTTGGCCTTTGATGAAAGGGTGATAAGACAGTGTTCAGTTTAAGACCGGTATCCTAGATGCACACATGGATCTCAAGCTTGTGTACATGTATACATTTAGCTACTCAATGCAGTTCTGTTCGTTGATGTGTGAAGGTTGTTAAATTAAATAACAAACTATTAAAAGCAAGCATGCCAGTTTGTCTCAAGTTCAGTTAGCTTTTGTGGTAATAAAGTACCTTTTAAATTAAGTCATTCATTTATTTATTCACTTATTTATTTGTTTATTTATGGGATTATCATGTAAAGTAGTACTGAGAATATATTGTCACTGATATTATGGCTGTCACATGCCTGAGTGGAGGAAATCAAAGTGCCCATCTGAAAAATAAAACCAGTGCCCTTCAGCAGGTAGCTGACAAACCTCCAGACTCAAACCCACAGCCCTTTAAAATAGCAAAGATCTAGGACCTCATTAGGAATGTTGTAGTATTACATTCAGTACTTTAAGTCTGTATTATGTTTTTCAGAATAAAGGAAATGAAGTCAGTTTGGAAAACCCAGATCAGAAAGTAACACATGTTGAAGAAATTATCAAAGGAGCATCAGATGAGGAACTCTCCAGTCATCAGAGGGAGGAAAATGCCATCCCTCCAGTATCAATATGCACAACAAGGTATGTCTCGCTGTAGTACAAATATCAAATGTTTGTTGATGTTTTCTTTCATTTGATCAATCTCGACTCCTGCATTTATTAAGTTGAAATTTTATTGGCATTTATAATATCAGAGGTACATTTGGGATGTGGTCAGCGCTGTAAATAATATATGAAAAAAAAAAGCTAAGTCATTTTAAGCTCGCTGTTGCCAAGAAACTTAAAGTACATGTATATATATATAATGTGGAAAGCGAGGTGTATGGATGATGTGAGAAAGTGTTACTGTCTGTGTCAAAAACAATTTCTCCAGGCGTAGGTGGGAAGGTCTTTCAGCAACCTGCGGATGGTCGTGGGTTTCCCCCCGTTCTCTGCCTGGTTTCTTCCCACCATATTGCTAGCCGCTGTCATATAAGTGAAATATTCTTGAGTACGGCGTAAAACACCAATCAAATGAATAAAGAAATCAAAATCAATTTTGGTGTAAACCAGTGGTTGTTTGCATACATGTACAGTGTATTTATTTATTTCATTGGTTTTTTACGCTGTACTCAATATTTCTCTTATCCGATGACGCCCAGCATTATGGTGGGATGACAATGGACAGAACCCATGTACAGTGTACATTTGTTATCACCCTTGTTTATTACAAAGTTTACTTTTAAACAAAGAGGTGAATATTACGTGTATTGTGCCTGAGCTTTGTATCCACCAACTTGATACAATGTGTAGGTCCAGTTTAATTCTCGACGGAAATGAAGAATCTAATTGTCATTTATAAACAGTTGCGCACAAGAGAAAAAAATTAGCATACATGCAGTTTGCTCTGCTAATGGATTTACTGTCTGTATTAAACAAACATTCGACATCAGTCACAGTTTAGTGTGCAAGCTGTTTGAACATGTATTTTGATGCACATGTCAGTAGAAACCATCAAGGATGTTTCTGAATTCCTTTCATGTTTACAGGTTTGTTTACCTGTGCACATGTACATGTATTTCAGTGTAGTTTATAAATATCACATGCTATGGAACTTCGGCCACTGTGACCTTACTGTGATTGTACCCGGACATTTCATCACAGGCACTGGAATACGCATGGTGTAGATTACAATGCTTTCTGGAAGAAATATCTAATAAAAGAATGTGCATATTTTCATGTATTGTATTCTCTTTGGAAGAAACAATTTTACCGTGTTGAAAATTTTGGGGGATACAGACACACATTGATTGTTAAAATATAAAGCTGCTGTCTATCCAATATTTTATTAATATTGAGGGTAAAAAATGTCATGTTTATAAACACGTATTTTTGGTATTCTGCACATGTTGTCATAATTTTTTTACAATAAAAGGGGAGAAGATAATTCCCAGATACATTATATACATGCTATTTAACGTGAAATAAGAGCCTAGAGCTTTGATATGTGCAAATTAATACTGCCGTGGCATTTCGCTGAAATTCTGTTCGCATCGGTTTATGTAGATTTCATATTTTAAACAGTTTGTGCCCAGACTTTTAATGTGTGTAATAAAATCCGACGTTAGTTTAGGGTTGGCTTGGATTGGGTGATCTCACATTACATGTGCGTAACAGGTAACAGCTGCTCAGCTACACGTAGCTTGTGTCGTTACGAGACGTAGGAGACAAGGAAACTGTCTTCAGTTCTGATAAGATTTTAAAGAGGACACGAGATTCCAGTCTGCGTTGGCAGACTTTTTATAGCATGTTGTTCTGATCAGATTTTTTATGATGTGTCTCTTGATGTTGTGTACGATGTGGCATGTATTGTATGTTTCTTGATAATACAGGTGAGCAGTTTCCGTCAAATGGTACAAATGCAAACCTTCAATAAAACAGCAACTCAAAACTTATGAACGACAAACCGCAGGATGTACTAATGTAGCTGCATTTCCTGTATATGGTTGTGTTGTGTTGTGTTTTGGAGTTTCACGAAACTCGATGAGACATCTTCTCGGTTTTAGCAGGAGCTGTACCACAAAATGAGCGGTGTTTCTGTTGAAATAAGGCTCTTCATAGCTTTTAATTGTGATTAATGCATCAGTGACCCATTTAAAAGTAGTTCATCGGGAATAAATAAACCACAGGAGACATCACACATGTACGATACACATGTACAAACATTTTCAGTCTATTTTGATGGTTAACAGGCATGTGTAATTTTCAGTTTTTGTATTTGGTGTTTTTTTTTTTTTTTTTTCTGATTTATTCTGAAAGTGCCAAAATGCATTCACGGAAGTAGGGTTTAAAGTGCAGTTTCATTAATAGCTTTTAATAGCATTAAGGAGCCCATTACAGCTAAGTGTTTGGTCCATTATGTTTGGTCAGTCACTCATTTTTAACAGTTTGAAATAATAGTGATGACAGTACATTGAAACTCATACAAATATTTGTAATTTTAAGAGACATACTGTTGAAAGAAATTCAGGATTTTTGAGGTGAAATACAGCAATAAGTTGCATTTGACTCCTGAATAAACCTCTGAAGCCTATATTTCCCGAAAATTGTCAGTTGTGAGAATTGTAAAGGGAAATCTGTCACTGATCTGAACTAACTGTTCGATGAGATAACATGTAAATGAGGCAGCACAGGGAATCCCCAAATCCAACTTTTGCTCGTGGATCGCACATGGAAAGTAAAACTGAGCCACAGATTCAACACAGCCGATTATACAGGCAAGTCTGGTAAACCAGAAGCGATCTTCCTTTCTATCGATTATGTGTTATAAAGTATCCATTTTATTCTCGACTGTACAGAAGAACTGAAGTTACATGGTAGACCACATAATTACGGCACAATACCATGTCTGACATATCAAGTTCGCTGAACTTCTCCCGTCATCTCAACAACAAGGGGAGGTCACTGACTTAAAAGAAGTCAGTCTTTCTAAATATAGAGATTTGAGGGTTGAAGGGAAACCCCAGATAAAAGTGAATATTTGATTGTTCACTCAAAGTCAAAAAAATGTCAGTAGCCACCTGGAAGTCTCAACTTTATGTAGATGACGTTTAAAATAACAGTAAAATAATTTCTCCGCAATCGCCAGTATGTCTATTTAAGACACATAAATCATTATTTGATGTATTTTTTCAGTTATTTGATATTTGATATATTTTTGCAGTTTTACATTGTCTGTATTAAAATGAAATCCAATATATTTGCAGCTTTATGTCATATTGGATGACCTCATTTCTTGTTGAGGCCGTCACTGTGAACGGCTGAAAATATCAAACACCTTGACCCCTGTAACATAAAGCATGTTATATCCATTTTTTTAATAAGTAAAATGGCCTGTGTGTGTAGGGTTCCCTCTGTTAACAAATAGCAGCTGCTAGACACATTAAAGCTCTTGTGATGCTTTGGTATAAAAAGTGGAATGGGGGGAGATCGGCCATTGTTTGAGAACAGTTCCGTCAATGTCAGTTAGTGCATAAATATTAAATGCAGCCTGCCATTCATGCACGCAGCAGGAAAATGCTGGTTACAGGACTGATTGCACTGCGGCCATATTTTGGCCATGTTATGTCTATTATGAGGCCCATTAGTACTGCCACCCTGGGGTAACTTATTTATTTGGCTGTAGTGTTTTTCCATGTAGTCTGGGATGGTTTGAGACAATTTCAACATGTATACTACCACTGGGGTTGTGTTTATGTGAAGGATATGGATGAGCCACCAGTGATATATATACTCACGTGAAATCATTAGCCCATTATACAGTATTTTAACACCTATATTAATCAGGAGAAGAATAACATCTGCAACCAATACTTCCAAACATTCTGAGAGAACTATTGAGTGTAGAGAAATAATTTGCACAGGTTTTTTAATCTTGCATCTTTAGGTATTTATTTATATGATTTTTGGTGTTTTACGCCATACTCAAGAATATTTCATTTATATGATGGCGGCCAGCATTATGATGGGAGGGAAACGGGGCATAGCCCGGGGGGAAACCCACAACCATCCGCAGGTTCCATCTTTAGGGACACAAAAAAAAAGTTTTTAGGGTTGTTTTTGTAATGATTGTATGGAGAAATTTCAGGGAAAAATTTGCCTTTGAGGATGAAAAGGTTGAAGATTTAGAGTAGGTCTTATCCACTTTTGTTTCTGGATCCACATACTTATGCAGATAACATACAAGATTAGTTTGCGACGACTTCTCGAGGGATTCAGAGCATCAGAAAAATCCAGCTGGTTTGTGGATATCTCTTAAGATAATTACTCCCTCCCGCCTGCCATTTTTATAAATAAAGGGGGGTGGACTTGGTTAGCACGCCACCACGACGAAATGACCCAGGAGCCTCCCACTCTGGGAACACTTTAACTTTCAGAAGCATGACAGCACGATACTTCTGATCCCAACACTTAAGTTTTCGTGATAAGAAATCAATCAAACTTCCCAAAAAAAAAAAAAATTTTAAGTTGCCCAACATGAGTAGTATAAGGTGGGCAAATGATACAGAATTTTGAAAGCTTAATTATTATAGGTTGGATAAATCAAGCATGGATATATCAGTCAAAATTAAGCAAAATATAGCATGTATAAATCAGTCAGAATCAAGCGAAATATAGCATGGATTAAATCAGTCAAAATCAAGCGAAATAAAACGTAGATAAATCAGTCAAAATAAAGTGTGGATAAATCAGTCAAAATCAAGCAAAATATAGCCTGTATAAATCAGCCAAAATCAAGTGAAATGTAGCATGTATAAATCAGTCAGAATCAAGCGAAATATAGCATGGATAAATCAGTCAGAATCAAGCGAAATAAAGTGTGGAAAAATTAGTCAGAATCAAGTGAAATATATCATGGAAAAATCAGTCAGAATCAAGCGAAATATAGCATGGATAAAGCAGTCAAAATCAAGGAAATAAAGCATGGATAAATCAGTCAAAATCAAGCAAAATATAGCCGGAATAAATCAGTCAAAATCAGGCAAAATATAGCATGGATAAATCAGCAAAAATCAAGCAAAATACATGTATATTGTGGATGAATCAGTCAGAATCAAGCAAAATAAAGCATGGAAAAATCAGTCAGAATGAAGCGAAATAAAGCATGGAAAAATCAGTCAGAATCAAGCGAAATATAGCGTGGATAAATCAGTCAAAATCAAGCAAAATACAGCATGAATAAATCAGTCAAAATCAAGCGAAATACAGCATGGATAAATCAAGCAAAATATAGCATGGATAAATCAGTCAAAATAAAGCATGGATAAATCAGCCAAAATCAAGCAAAATAAAGCATGGATAAATCAGTTAGAATCAAGCAATATATAGCATGGATAAATCAGTCAAAATCAAGCGAAATACAGCATGAATAAATCAGTCAAAATCAAGCGAAATACAGCATGGATAAATCAAGCAAAATATAGCCTGTATAAATCAGTCAAAATAAAGCATGGATAAATCAGTTAGAATCAAGCAATATATAGCATGGATAAATCAGTCAAAATCAAGCGAAATACAGCATGGAAAAATCAGTCAGAGTCAAGCGAAATATAGCATGGATGAATCAGTCAAAATCAAGCAAAATAAAGCATGGATAAATCAGTCAGAATCAAGCAAAATGTGCAACTTGAAAAAAAGTTGAACTTTAAGTAAAATATAGTACTTTTGTTGTCCGGTTGTATTGGTATATATTGGTGTATTAAATTTATTGACAGATTATGATGCCAGGTTGTTTGTCTAAACTTTCAACAGTCCAGTGAGACAAAACTCACAATAAACACAGTGAGCATAACTTTCAACAGTCCAGTGAGACAAAGCTCACAATAAACACAGTGAGCATTGAGTCACTTAGTGACCCAGTGAGGAGGTAAAAGCATTTCCATGTTACACATTTCTAACTGATAATCGCAGACCTTTGTATAAATTCCTCTGCAGACTTTTTTCTCCTGCTGTGTAGAATTTGGATTGCTGAATACCGGTTTTGTCTGGTTTACACTGGTCAGGAAATGTTTTGGACAGAGTTTAGGTCAAGGTTCGGCCTTTTATACAGGGACCACATACAATGGCCCATACACATTTGAAGGTCGTAGAGTGCAGCAGTTGATTAGCAGAGTTTGACATTTAAATCTCCTGCATGTATATATGTAGACAGACTTTGTCACGACTCTTGAGCAGCTGCATTGGTATGCTGGCTTAGCAAATTGTGTATTGAAGATTAAAGGTGTAATTAAATCGACATTATTGCAATGTTTGATTTGAAACTCAAAACATGTTTCCTGATTGTAGCATAATACATACGTGTAAGTTGACACAATGGCAGTTTTAAATTTTTTGAGAAAAGAGATCTAGTACTTTAAAGTTAATAGATCATCTTTGTTAGCACATCAGCATAGCGCAATGACACTGGCTTCCTCTTTGACCGTACGTGGGAAGGTCTGCCTGCAACCTGCTGATGGTCATGGTTTTCCCCGGGCTCTGCCCAGTTCCTCCCACCATAATGCTGGGCACCGTTGTATAAGTAAAATATTCTTGAGCACGCCGTAAAACACCAATCAAATAAATAAATAAATGACGTAATATACATGACTATAAATGCTTTTCCCCTGCAATGAATATATGTACATCTGTATAAATTATGAATGGCTTGGAGGCTTTATAAAATGATGCAGTAGACAGATATGGGTGAAGAAAAGTTTTATACACATGGGTCAAATTAGCCCAGGTAGTACATATACATGTAAAATATGATTTGTCTCTTCAGATGCACAGGCGTTGTAATCATAGCTTTGTGTGATATCTTGTTTTTGTTCGAAAAAAAAAACCTTCCTGTCTAGACTGCTGGTATTATTAGTAAAATTCACCACAGTAGCTACCGTTACAGCTAAGAAAAAATTTGATTCTCTGTGTGGCATTTTCACGTGCCACTGTCAGGCACTCAAGGGTGCATTATTGGCTTTTCTTGGCAAACTTTAATTTTTACCAAACTTCAAAAATCCTGTCTTCATAACCTTTTAATGACTGCCAGTATCAAGGTCATTTGGTTTTTATTGTTGATATTTGACCCTGAAGGAAAGCTGTTGATCATGTTTTTTTGTTCAGGAAAAAACGTAAATCACCACCTGTTACCTTGGGCTTCTTTTTTTGGATAATACCATCCAATCATTGTATAAAGGATACTTCATACGCTTACACCTATGGTTGAAGAGTTCGCTGACATGACATCCTAAAATGAAATAGACACAGCATTTTAGTGAATTTCCGTATGGCTATTGAAATGGGTTGATGTCAAAAAAATGTAAATTACTGAAAATCTTCAACCTTTTCAACGACAAAAGCACTTTTTTCAGTGGAATTTAGACATACATTTATTTATGAAAATCACAATAAAAATGGTTTCTTTGTGTCACTAAAGATGCAAGCTTCATAAACTGTGCAAATTATTTCTCTACACCTAATTGTTCTTTCTTAATGTTTCAAAATATCATGGTTTCAGAGGTGGTTGAAAAGGTTGAAGAATTAGAGTATATCCAGTGTAATAGGTTGGATGAAGACTTATTCTATTTATACTGCATGGCATTCACGATAAAGTCCGAATTGACCTTATGGTTTGATACACTTCTAGGGCATGTCAGTTTGTACATTGTTTTCCTCAGTATTTATGCCATTACAGCAGACGATAATGTTAACATCCATGGCTGAAGCCTTCCTGAATTTTGTGTCAAGCCTAAGGTTATGATCCTGAAGATTTGTTCTACTTGCATGGATTTATTTATTTATTTGATTAGTGTTTTATGCCCTACTCAAGAACATTTCACTTACATGTATGCAACAGCGGCCAGCATTATGGTGGGTGGAAACCAATGGGAGTGCCTGCGGAGAACCCACAACCACGACAGGAGAAGCCAGCATGAGCTGGACTTAACTCATCATATTGGATGGAAGTCGGAATCTACATGTACATGTATGTGCATGGGTGTTTCAACTGTTTTTTGGTGTGGTTTCTTAAACCTTTCTTCCACTTAACTATTAATTTATTCATTCTAGAAAAGAGAACTGAACGTGTTTAACTTTCTGGAAACATTTATTTATTTATGAATTCTTGTCTGATACCGACAGTACATGCATATCCACTCACAGATCTTTCCTTCAGATTTGTTGTTTTTGCAAAATCTGAACTTCTTTTGAAATTGCACGGTATGATTCATGTGTTCAGAAAGTTTATTAAGCACTGTGTAAAAGGGGTGTGTGTGTGCTATTCAGGTTGGATTATTGCGGAGGAACAGGGCTTAAGTACAACTGACCAGTCTGGCCAGGTGTGCTTTGTCTGGGCTCTGATTTTTACAAGGTAATCAACAGGTGGGCAAGCTACCTGTGCAGAGTGAGTCAACTAATTCAGACACTATAAAGGCTGTAACAAGGACATGTAGGTCCTCACCTGTCACTCCCTCTTATAGGAAAGTGATTATTGTTCACAAATCATGCCTGTAGTGTACTCAGGCATGTTCTGCCAGCTTGGTGACACCTTATCAAGGTATGCACACAGTGGATTTGGCTATCTTGAAGGTGCTGTAACCAATGTCATCTGCTTAGTCAGAACTCTTGTGTGAGGCTTGACCAATTGCTCCCTGACCCCTTTATGTCCCCTCCCCCCTCCTTCATGTCCCTGGATCCACTCTTCCCTAATCACACCCACCCCTAATCGCACAAACCCCACACTGGAAGGAAACAGGCCAGCAGCAGTCCTAACCTGTTAGAGATGTAACTATCAACAAGCCCTAATTTCCACATTGCCTATGCACTACCTATACACATACAGTGTAGTACCACAGCATGCACACATTTGGCTATGGATAGACCTTAGAGCAGACCATCTCCCTTCAGTGCATGTATGTAGATGTAAGCTTGATTTGTCCAGATCTCTAATGGGTCAGTGCTGTAATTGATGCTACATGTATGTAAGGGACTTGGTTAAATTTCCCCCATGACATGCACACAGCAGGGATTACAGCCAGAACTGATGTGAGGCTTACCTGAGTGTGCTCGTACTGTACCGCCGTTAAGGTAGCCTGAGGGTACAGGTGTAAATTTACCCTATCAGTCTTAGCTCCGTGGATCATCAACCGCTGACGTGGGTAAAGGAGAGACGACAGCCTGGCGTACATTGCTGCAGTGATAACTGAGCGTCCGACCCTTCTTATTACATGCACATGTGAGGTCTTAGTGAATGGCACTGGCTCAAGGTAACACTTTGTAATGAGGACAGCAGTTACAGGCACCTGTTAGGTCAGAGATTTTCAAAATTTAACATTCATACAGCAGTCAAACTTGACCTGGTTTTGTGCTATAGTGAATTCACGACGTTGACAGTCCAGTTTTAAATAGTCCTCAAACCCATCCATATGGTTACCAGTATCAGCCACAACGTCTGTTGGCAACTTCAACCATGATGGATATAATAGAATGATAGAATAATTCCACCAGATCTCTGAGGAGTTGTCCAGGAGCATTCATCATCACCAGTAGATTCTGGCTGTCAGCAGTGTGGAATTAATGTGACTTGTAGTCACAGTGGTTTTACATTGCTAATTATCTGGAAGTTAAAAGTGGTCCTGATAGATTCCAAGGTGGTATTTGGTCTCAACTACAGCATACCGCAGTTGCTGGCTTGTCCAAGGACAGTGCAGTTGTTGAAGAAAAATTTGAGAGCAGTTGTGTAAGTGATTTCTGATTTGAGATTGCTGTCCAGGTAAAAGGGTGAGGCTGCTGGGAATGTCGCCTTTGAAATGTTATTAAACCACCATATTGCAAGATAGTCAGGAGACAGTGTTGTCCGCCCTAAGGGAGAACAGCGGAGAGCGCACAGGGTTGATTTTCAAAAACTGATGCATGTGTTTATTTTGAAGTATTAGGTTTTTTTTTTTTTTGCTATCTTTGGAGCACTTGGACAGAACTGTCACTTCAAGATACCAGATTAGGTGCACATGTGACCACATGTGAAAAGTGGTGTTCACGCAAGTAAAACAAGGCATTTTTCTGAAGGCAGCATTGTTGTGTGAAAAAAGAAAAAAACTCTATGAATGTCTCCATCATTAGACCGCCGGCCTCGCAGCTGTCCTGCCATGGCTTTCCTCTGTCTGATCAGCTACATCTACCTGGGATTTCTCTCCAGGTAAGTTACCTGTGGAGGTTAACAATGAAAGCGCTAAACAGCTTTCAAAATAACAGATATTGTCTGTTGACACCCTCTTGAAGCTGTCCAGGGTCTTACAGAGATATATTTCATCTGTGAAACAACATGTGTAATATTTTCTTACTTTAAGTCTTTGAATTTAGAAATGGTTGTGTAATGGTTGAAGGATAATTTCCTCTTTGAGTCACAATGGTTTGTGAACTTGAATCTCCTTGCTTACAGTCCTGTAGAATGTACATTTGTGACAAAACCAGGTAAAAATTAAATACCAGTACTGTGCATATGTAAAACAGTGCACTTACTATGAGTTCATTTCACTTTAGATTTGCATTCTGTAAGCAAAAATTTATGTTAAACTTTGTCATATCTCCTGTTTTTGGGTGCACTGGCCTCCTGTCATAGTGGGCAAGTTGAGGATACAAATGTGAGGCTCTCATACCTAGCTTTATGGGAACGTGCCACCGTATTCTGTAAGACAGATCGGAAGCTAGAGACCACTGGGTGGGTAACAAACCTGGTGTATGAAGAAAATGGTCCTCCCAAAGTTAGTGCATAGGAAAATGCCTATTTTTAATCGCTGTCAGCGATCTTGTATCCGTTGGATTTGATCAGATCAGATTAACGTTCTTGCAGCATGTTACACAAGATAATTCTATTCTGAATGATACTAGCGATGTTTTTTGAGAGAAATGAAGTATAATTTTGAATGGATTTGGGAGTGTTTACCTGGCTGAAAGGTATTACATAACCAACGACAACAAAGAAAAAGATCACTTGGTATGGTACAGGTAGAGTCTTTGGCACCTGGTCTCAGAAGCAGGTAGAACTAGACCAGGTAGATTGGATAAACTAACTCAAGGCAACTGAGCTTAAGGGGAATTCCCACTGTTAAATGGTATATATGTACAGCTAGTGTAAGCACAGGAAAGCTGCTCCAGTGATGTCACTACCCCACATAAATCTGTGTGGGGAGGAGAATTTTTTAAAATTTTCAGCCTTTCAAAGCTTTTACCAAATTGTCTTTCATTCCACAAATGTATGTTCGTGAAAGTATATACGTATGTATGTGTATGCATGAGATGACCTGCAATAAGCATTAATAATTACGTAGGTGTTATAAAGCTATGATGCATGCATCATGTTTTACCATCAAGCCTGTCATTACCAGCCTGTTCAGTTGCACTTAGGGGAACAATAATACTGGGATTTTGTTTACACATTCAGGGTGTCTGTGTATGCTTATCAGCTGACGGCATTACACTGTTTGATCAGGTACATGTATCAGTTGACACATGGGCACTGTCGCCTATACAGGATAAGCAGAAAGTAGCTCCTGCCAAATTCCAGCCAATCGCTGTTGATATGTAGATTTAGTTCAGACTAATGGGTTAGCCAGCAGTTGATAGTTTTGGATGTTCAAGCTACAGGTAGGCAATTTTTGATATGTGAATGTGGCATCTCTGCATAGTCATCGCTGTGCGTTGGGTAATTTTGGAGAGTAATTTTCAGATGATTTGGAGTGGAATTTGGGTGGCCAGCAGTGGTGCCAGTTGGCCGCGAGAACATGTCTCAACAAACAGAAACTCTGTTACAATAGATGCATGCCCTATATGCAACACTGCCATGGCACAATGACTTAAATAATATAGGGTCAAGAAGTCAAATGTGTAAGAAACTAGAATTCCATTTCAAACTGGGTTATTGCCTGTGAGTTAAGGCCTAAGACTTTGCCATCTTACATGTAACTTCATAATAAAGGTCTCATAAAGGTACCTGTATGTAATTACCATGGCAACCAGTATTTTACCCATGGCGTTGCCATGGTACAGAGAACATGAATGTCTGCATGTGGAACAGCCAGTTACAAGGAGAGGCTGTTATGATAGGACTGATATGATGGTGAAAGAGTGATTTAAAAAAAACCCCAAGATTCCTGGACTCTTTTGGGTTAAATCCTGCTCTGGGTTTGTCATTTCCAAACATTTTTTTATTTAATTATTTTTTTTGAATACAAATTTACCAAGTCAATTGCAGTTCCTACATCAAACGGAGAACATTTAGCCGAAACAGCATGTACTTGTAAAGTCTTGTGTGACTAAAGCCCAGTGCATAGGAGAGGATTCCCCTAAACTACAGAGTTATTCTCAGTTGGTCAGCGTGTTAGCACAGCATAATGACCCAGGAGCCTCTCACCATTGCAGTCGCTGTGAGCTCAAGTCCAGCTCATGCTGGCTTCCTATCGGACGGCACAGGAGACAGTCTGCAAACAACCTTCAGATGGTCATGGCTCTGCCCGGTTTCCTCCCACCATAATGCTGGTCGCCACCGTATAAGTGAAATATTCTTGAGTACGACATAAGACATCAATCAAATAAATAAATAAATTAAAAAAAAGTTATTTGAGGCATCTTAACGCGATTCTCGCGTCTGGTATCACAGTAAAAGGAGAGCTAGCGACAGGTGATTAGTTAGTTGTGTGATATTCCGGGTTGTAGTAATTTCGCTGACTAAATTAGTGCAATGGCCACTTCTCTAACATCTACCTAATCACTAGAGCCACTAGAGCAATCACTAGAACCACAGCAATCGTCAAAATTTCTGACAGAAGAGACAAGAAATTATGTCAAATGTTGAGTACTTTGCTAACTGCCTGTTGTGGCAAAAACCTCATTAAAAGCTGCGCATAAACAGAGGTTGTGGTGTAGGTGACAGCCACACCTGACTGTCAGCTCGGCCCTATCTGCTCGTTTGCGACCACCTTCAGGTGACAAATGGAAATTCTGCTATCTTACACAAATATAGCCAGGTTCTGTGTGGGTGTCCATTTGTTAATAATGCATAGCTAATATATTAGAGTACATACTAGAATACAGTTCCCCTGACAGCTGTCCAGTTTCACACACATACAATGTACACACTGGCTGTGTTTATCTAGATACTGCCATGTTTTTTTTTTTCATGTTATTGTTCACTGGCATCTCTGAGTATTAAATTGTTCAAGAGATGTCATTGTTGGCCATATACCCTATTTCTTCTACAATTTGGGACACTGGTCTGCTCTTTTTAGCCAATATATTTGTAATTCTAGCAGAAATATTGAGTTTCTTTTTTCTCACATGGTTATGAACAACGTACTCATGTCTGTACGTTTCCAAAAGGCTGGTAAAGTAATGTATTCTTCTACTCTCAACACTTAATATCTGTCCCAAATTTTTAGAAGATTTTTATTTTAATGACTGAAGCTTGTTCTGAGGAAGTGATGTGTAGTGTAAGCCAGAAGATGTCTTGTCAGCACTGTTAACAGGTAGCTACAGTATGACATATAGTTAACTGGTTAGAGATGTTGCAAGGTGTTTATTCAAGCATATTCTGAAGGCATTATTTCATGTAAACTTACAAAATTATACTTTTTGTGAATCCTTGAAACTGGCCAACCCAACCAATGTAGTTTTGTCTCCAAAATCAAATAAAATTGTGTATAAATTGCACTGAAAGTTCCTGTATCATATGTGAAAATGTTTTTATGTGAAACCATTCTTTAAAAATCGCTTCATTGGGTGAAACGTGACGATATGAAAAGAGGCATATGTCAGTGGGGAAAAACATGAAAAAGATACAAGAGATTTGCATAAAAGATTGTGCACAGACAGGCCTTGAGTTGCATACACCAGTCCATTACAATTTGGTGGTGAGCTGGATCCATCAGTTTTTATATGTTTTTATATGAGTTTCAGCCCTTTGTCTGTAGTGTGGGAATTTGTACATTTAGCCCTGGCAGAGGTTTGTGCTACTGGAGTGCATTTTAGTTTTCTCAAGTTGAGATGGTCTTGTCTATAAAAACTCTATAGCCTTACTTTATAGATATGATTTTACCTGTCTTTTCAGTGTGTTTGATACAGATGTCAGCTTGACGCTCACCCAGACCTCAACCCCAGACCATCCTGACCATGCCACTCCCAAGGACAACCAACAGGGGAAGGCTGGTGCTCAAGAGGAGGTAACCCTGAATGCTGTACCTGACACAGTGGAGAAGGGAGACAACTCTGTTCAAACACTGCGGGCAGATGACACACTTGAGGATGTAAAGGAGTTCATCAAAGAGGCTGCCGATGCCAAAGCTGAGGAAAAAAACAATGATGACGTAGTTGCGTACTCTACAACAAAGTAAGTGGATTCAGTTAATATATTTCTGTTACTTACAATATTAATTGACGACTAGTGGTTTTATCTGATAAAAATGTTAGCCTTGCGATGTAAGACAAAAATGTTCTAAACATGACATAAATTTGCATAAGATTTTCGGTAATTGTTTGAAATGGATATTTCCCCATATAGAAGTGACACATTTTTTCAAACCGTCAGAACAGGGTATCTAAATTTTCAGTCCATCACTGTTGTCATATAGTGTCCAAACCATGGGTGGCCTGACACTGGTGAAGAGTTGCCCTTCCTTCAGCACTTCTTCCCACTGACCATTGACCTCTCAGACTTGAATCCAGCTCTCGCTGCTTTGGTGATGATTTAAGGTGAAGCGGTTTGCACCTTACATCTACCTGATGAATTGCAGGGATTTGCCATGTAGTCATCCAGAAACATTGTTGTCAGATATTAGTGAAGAATTCTTGAGTATGGCTTGAAACACCAAATTATTGATTAAATTAAATACACAGGGGACGACTACCATTAGCAAAATACATGAGAAATAATATTCCCCCTTTTATTTCCAGTGAGAAAGAAAGTACAGCAACGAATATCGTTCCCGATGTGGAGATAGCTCCCCACGATGTAGAACTCCCCTCAGTAAATATAAGAGAGACCTCAACAATACCACCCCAGAAAGATGCCATTGAACTTCAGTTTCCATTAGATGGAGGGGTAGTACAAGAGGTCATCAAGGATGGAGGCGATTCAGGGGAGACAACTGAGGGAGGGCAGGAAGAGTTTCCCAGCTTTGGAGAATGGACGGCGAAGGTTCTGGCAGAAGAGGAGAAAACCAAACTGGAGCAAGAGAGTAAGTGAGAATTTGCCAAGCTATACTTTAAATGACACTCCTGGAGGTATAAAATGACACTCCTGGAGGTATAAAATGACACTCCTGGAGGTATAAAATGACATTCCTGGAGGTGTAACATGACACTCCTGGAGGTATAAAAATGACACTCCTGGAGGTATAAAATGACACTCCTGGAGGTGTAAAATGACACTCCTGGAGGTATAAAATGACACTCCCGGAGGTATAAAGTGTTTGTAATAACTAGCCAAGCTATCCAGTTTCAAATAGTGCTGAAATTTATTATCAATATCATCGTTTGTTGTACCATCATCAGTGGAAACGTCTGTCGTAGAATCCCCATGTGATGCATTTTGATAATTTTTTTTTTTTTTTTTTTGCAATTTAACAATATTAGGTATAATTTTGAAATTTGCCGAAGGTAATAAAGACTTGTTTGGTCAGATTGTTCTTCAAGTGAAATGTTTTCTAGATGTACTTTTTATTTATGAATGAATGCTAAAATGAATGAATGATTATGGCTTAACGCCACTTCGGCAGTATTTTAGCACTATCGTGGCGATGAATGTCAAATTGTACAGCCTGTCAATAAGCTGACTGAATAGTTTGAAAACTTCTCATCACAATTGTTTAATGCTACAGCTCCAAATTTGTCCGAACAGAAACTGAATTTTGTCCAGTATTTGACATTTACAAGTTCTTAAGGTGTGAAGATAACTGACACTACATCTATATTTTAGGTTTGGGTAACATGCCAGGGGGAGCTGTTCAGCCAAAAACCGTGAAGCAGAGCCGTAACAATTACGCCTTGCGTGATTGCGGTGCTAAGGTTCTGGCGGCAAATCGAGAGGCTCAGAACACCAATGGTATCCTGAACGGGAACAAGGATGACTATATGACCAATCCCTGTACTGCCAAGAAATGGTGAGAATCAGAGCTCATTGTCGTGAGTCCTGGACAGTGGGTGGGGAAATAACTGTAATTTATATGTTGATCGCATGTTTGCAAGGGGTTCATTCGGGCATATTCTGAAGGCACTATAGTGTGTTTGACTGATAAAATTAGACTTTTTGTGAAGCTCTGAAACTGGCCAATTCAGCCAATGTAGTTTGGTCTCCAAAATTAAATTAAAAATGTGCATAAATTGCACTGTAAGTTGATCTTTCGTATGCGAAAAGATTGAGGTATGTACATTGGTCTGTGTGGTAAATAATAAGTCATTATTGATTGCTCAGTCTTTGAGACTGCTTTGTTATTTTCAGAAACATCCATCAAGTCTTTCCCTTATGAATACTTTACCCTTACATTCAAGAACTTCTACATTTTGCTTTCAAGAAATAATCGTGTTCAATATTCTCATTATTTTCATAGACTGTCACATCTGTACCTGTCCCACCTTCACACAAGCGATACTGATTTACTATATTTACCTTAAAATTTCTTCCATGTCATTTTTGCCTTTTCCCCTGGGTTCTGTTTTAGACCTATGTCTTAACGTTTGGTTGGAAGGTCTTAGGATAGTCTAGTAAACCAAAAGTAATGCCTCTAAAATGTACTTTTTTTCTGGAAATGTTTAGAACCTATACAGGTCCCTGAACAGGATAAGTAACCACCTGCACAAAAAAACTCCCTTTGTTTCTTTCAGGTTCATCGTTGAACTTTGTGAGCCAATCCAGGTGAGAACAATCGAGCTGGCCAGTTTTGAGCTCTTCTCATCTCAGCCAAAGACCTTCAGGGTTCACCTCAGTGACAGGTAAATTCCTAACATTCGTTAAGAGCATATAGAGTTACCTTTTTATGCCCCTTGGGAATACAGTGGGGGGAGTCATATGTAGCTGTGTGTCTGTGAACCTATTTACTCATCATCGTGGGGAACAGTAATCTTGATATTTTTTGTGAGTTATGCCATCACATTAGTCAACATTTTCAGTGGTTTGTCAGTGTCAGACATCGTATCAAAACAGTATCTGTCAGCTCTACATAACGAAAAACACCTGTTTGATGTATTTTGGCTTGTGTTTGAGACTTACATTGATTTTACTGGCTTATATCATGTTTTGTAAAATTGAAGACGTAATTTACCAAACTCAGTTATGACATGTAGCTGCAAAGAAGTAGCTCTATAAGTGTGTCAGTTTTTGACATCCTAGCAATTCATGTATTGTACAATCAGAATGCTGGACAATATCTTGTCACAACCATTGCAAATGTAGGCTTGCTGTGTGGAAAAGAAATGAAAGAAATTGTCCCAGTTAAAATTTTACAAACAGAGTGAATGAACTAAAATTTCATTCTAAGTTAGACATTTTGCCTAATTCTGGGATTTCAACTGGTCATAGAAAGCTGTCCTAAGGTTCATGTGAAAGATATCTTACTTTTCAGCACTGAAAGTAAGATTTTATGCCATTTATTTACCTTTAAAAATTCATTTTAGTTGCTTTACTGTAGTGTCTCAGGAGTAACAATACAAAAAAAATATGTTAGGGTTTACATGTGTCTGGTGTTTATACCCACAGGTACCCTGCTAAGGAATGGCACCAGGTGGGCACATTTCACGCCACAGAGGAGAGAAGCACCCATTCCTTTCAGGTGGAGGATGAACATTACACCAAGTTCGTCAAGGTGGAGATGGTGGACCACTTCAGGGAGGAGCATTTCTGTCCCATAACCCTGTTCAGGTGAGGATTTATTTCATTTATTTGATTGATTGAGTTTTTAGGCTGTACTCAAGAATATTTCACTTATACGATGGCCGCCATACAACAGTGGAATCCTGAATAGACAATAGTGGAATCCTGAATAGACAACAGTGGAATCCTGAATACACAACAGTGGAATCCTGATTGGACAACAGTGGAATCCTGATTGGACAACAGTGGAATCCTGAATAGACAACAGTAGAATCCTGAATAAACAACAGTGGGACCCTGAATACACAACAGTGGAATCCTGAATACACAACAGTGGCTGTTATGGAATCCTGAATAGACAACATTGGAATCCTGAATAGACAACAGTGGCATCCTGAATACGCAACAGTTGCTGTTGTGGAATCCTGAATACACAACAGTGGCTGTTATGGAATCCTGAATAGACAACACTGGAATCCTGAATAGACAATAGTGATATGCATCTGTAAAATTCAACTAGCTCTTAAAGTAATTCTTCAACCTTTTAGCTTAAGAAAGAGCAACTTTCATTGCAATTTATGCACATCTGTAATTTGATTTTGGAGACAAAACTGTTGCAGTTATTTTAACAGTATACTAAGAAGAATGCCTTCAGAATATGCATAAATAAATACTTTGCTAACATGTGAAACGGTTGAAGAATTACCGTACTTGAATGATCTGTCTGGTGTTGCAGAGCTTCTTATATTTCCAGTAAAGTAGTCACATATAACATTTTAAGCATACAAAACTGCCACCACATATGAATGCTGAAACATGAAAATGTTCCTTATTTGTAGGAGACAGTTATTGCTTGTGTTACATCATACAGTGATAGTCTCTTTCCTTGTTTCTGTATGCCAGGGTGTTTGGTGTGGACCTCAATTATGATGATGACGGTGACAGTGGTAATGAGATGCAGAACACAGGTAAGCTAATGAGGCATACTACCTGTCGAAGTGTGAACCTAAGTGCTCATGTGTGGCTTAATGCCACGTGGTGTCAGAGGGTTAACCAGAAACACGATAGCCCATTTCCAAGACTTCATATTTCCTCCCATCTCTGCCATGTTAAAGTGGAGACGGAGTCAGCACTGGTTTTCTGTTTAACACGCTCCTGATAAACCTTATGTCTAGTGTGTTCAGTAACTGGCCCCAATGTTTTCTTCCAAATTTCATTCTATTCTGTAGCCATTTAAGCTTGTAATATCATTGTCCTGCTATTCCTGTGTTGGATTGGGCCTTTACTGGATCATTGGCTGGAAAAGACCAATCAAACCCAGATAAAACCAGTTTCAGTTATAAATGATTGTACTGTAACTTTTTTCTTCTCTTTTCTAGGTGATATGCTCTCTAATGATGAGGAAGGTGGAAATCCAACAAATTTATTTGAAAGTGCCAAAGGTAAGACATGAACAAGAATGGTGTTTTCTTGTCAAATTTTCATGATCAACTCGTTTTGGTCGGCAGGAATCTGCTTGTACTTGTAAAATGTTAGATTTGCATAAGAAAAAGTCTCCAGGTGTAATGTTTGATTGTGGTGATTGCTTGTCTCAAACTCGATCAGCCGATACAAGAGTTCCTCTGAATATTCACGCAGTAATGTGTCAGTATTTTAGAACTTAACAGCAGAGGTAAGCTGCAGACAACAGTTATTTTTGAATATTTTGCGCCATTTTCGTGTTGTCGTTGTTGCTCTTGTACAGATCTTTTTTTTTTTTTTTTTGATTGGTGTTTTACGCCGTGCTCAAGAATATTTCACTTATACGACGGCGGCCAGCATTATGGTGGGTGGAAACCGGGCGGAACCCGGGGGAAACCCACAACCATCCGCAGGTAGCTGACAGACCTTCTCACATACGGCCGGAGAGAAAGCCAGCATGAGCTGGACTTGAACTCACAGCGACCGCATTGGTGAGAGACTCCTGGGTCATTGCGCTGCGCTAGCGCGCTAACCAACTGAGCCACGGAGGCCCCTGATCATGTACAGATCATGTATTTCATGTTAAATACGCAGTAGTCAAGTAATCACAATTACACTTCCAATGTAACATCAGACAACCAGATTACTTTCAAGTAACACCAGTCAATCTGATATGAATAAGAGATTATCCATAAGTTTTTGTCACAATATTAAAGAGTTTTTCTTTGAAGGAGTTACTTTCTTACTGGCCAAATGAAGACCCTATTTTCAGCAAGCAGCAAACAATATGGTATATTTGAAACTTATGATGGAGAAACCCTTATTTTGTCTTTTGCATTGTAAAGCTGTTGATGACTTTTGCATATGACAAAGATTCTACCATTACCATGTTTCTCTTTGATGGAAAGAATCCTGCAAAGAAAATATTATGGCAGTCATTGTTAGATATTCTGATCATTTGATTTTAATTGTTGTTTCACAACAGAATAAATCTTTTGTCCAATGTCGGAAGATGGTACTGTGTAACAAAAAAACCCCTAAAAAATGTCTAATTTGTGGGAAATGTGGACTATCCCTGTAATTTTTTGCTGGTGAAGACATATTTACATAATCAGAAATTTACATGATCTGTCCCCTCTGACACTGTGATTTGTGGTAGTGTTGTTAACAAGCCTTTAGGTGGAAATGGATTGATTGGTCTACAAGGTAAATAAATGGTATGATCTGTCCCCTCAGACACCATGATTTGTGGTAGTGTTGTTAACAGGCCTTTGGGTGGAAATGGATTGATTGGTCTACAAGGTAAATAAATGGTATGATTTGTCCCCTCAGACACCGTGATTTGTGGTGGTCTACATAGTAAATAAATGGTATGATCTGTCCCCTCAGACACCGTGATTTGTGGTAGTGTTGTTAACAAACCTTTAGGTGGAAATGGATTGATTGGTCTACAAGGTAAATAAATGGTATGATCTGTCCCCTCAGACACCGTGATTTGTGGTAGTGTTGTTAACAGGCCTTTAGGTGGAAATGGATTGATTGGTCTACAAGGTAAATAAATGGTATGATCTGTCCCCTCAGACACCGTGATTTGTGGTAGTGTTGTTAACAGGCCTTTAGGTGGAAATGGATTGATTGGTCTACAAGGTAAATAAATGGTATCATTTGTCCCCTCAGACACCATGATTTGTGGTAGTGTTGTTAACAAGCCTTTAGGTGGAAATGGATTGATTGGTCTACAAGGTAAATAAATGGTATGATCTGTCCCCTCAGACACCGTGATTTGTGGTAGTGTTGTTAACAAGCCTTTAGGTGGAAATGGATTGATTGGTCTACAAGGTAAATAAATGGTATGATCTGTCCCCTCAGACACCGTGATTTGTGGTAGTGTTGTTAACAAGCCTTTAGGTGGAAATGGATTGATTGGTCTACAAGGTAAATAAATGGTATGATCTGTCCCCTCAGACACCATGATTTGTGGTAGTGTTGTTAACAAACCTTTAGGTGGAAATGGATTGATTGGTCTACAAGGTAAATAAATGGTATGATCTGTCCCCTCAGACACCGTGATAAGCCTGGTGAAGAAGGTGTTGAAAGTGGAGGATAACGAGCAGGCTCCACAGGTGGAGGAGGTGCATTCTGGCAACACAGGTGAGTTGTGTCTCTTGTGTTTTTCAGAAGTTCACCCTGTATGACATACAGCATTATTTTCATGTGTTGTAGCATCTTCATTAAGGTAACATGGCTAAGGGCAAATGTTGTTGTGGTAGTTACCTGTACAAACTGCATAGTCTACAATCATTTTGTGGTATTTCCATGTTTTTATTTATTCTGTTTCTGTTTCTGTTTCATTTTTATACATCATGTAGTTTGATAAAATTGTTATACGGCAAAAACGTGTTTTTTTCAGGGAACAGCACAGAGTTGGAGTCATTAGAGAGTAACCTGACAGAGGACGGTTATCCTCTACCCTGTGTTCCTGATGCAAGGTAATGCAGACTCAACCCAATCTTAAACCTGCAGAATTTCTTGTATTTAACGTATTAAAATTCAGTAAAAACATGGTTGACTAGCTTGCAGGGCCTGTTTCCCCTGGCTCACACAAGGTTATTTCTGACCTTCACTCACATCATTTTTTGTTACCTTTGCAGCATACCTGTTTCCCCTGGCTCAGACACAGACAACAGCACTGTTACCAATTCCACGGACATCCAACCCCAGGAGCCTTACCCACACACTGTCAAAAGTAAGTCCTCTGTCAGTCCCTAGGCCCCAGGTACCATATTTATCAAACATCTGGATTTAATTCAAAAATTCAAATACAGGTACAACCAAATGGTTTGCTGTAGGAAGTTTAAAATTTGTACACCGATTCTTTACTGCAGAACAATGTGCCAATTAAAATTTCTTTCCTTTTCTGAGTTTAGTTCTTTAAGTGCTTGCTTTTTATGACTGAAGCATAAATGACTTTGCTGCTGAGCACAAGGTTACTTGTTGCTCAGCAGTTGTGCCTTGTGTGCGCACAACTTTGGCTGTGATTTTAGGCACGAGAGGAAGTGAGGATTGAATCTCTTGTGATATCCAGTATGCCTTGAAATTCGTACCTAAATCCCAGCGTGTGTCGTTGGCGCTTTGAAAAGTGCACAGCACAAAGAAGTTGCTGTCCTGGGCTGACGTAACTGGGAATAAATCTATTGAAAGATTAGAGGGATAATTTTTCTGTTCTGTCTTTCTGTTACTCTCAAGTGTCTGTGCAGTAGCTGTTCCGAATGTTGTTAAATATTTTGTTACATTTATTTGTGGGATACTAATTGTCTTGTTGGGTTTGTTGCCTTTTTTTTTTATCCAGATGACAATTTTGTGATAAAACTAGAGGACCATGAACAGCCACCATCGCCGGATCGTCTGACCGAACCTCTCGTCACTCTTATTGACTGGAACTTCTTCTCCTCCATCGGGAATAAGGAGCTGGCACAGAGCTGCTCCTCATGTCATGGCAACATCTCCGCCTTAAAACAGAGGTCTGAGGGACGTAAGAACTGTATCTACATCAACCTGCTGTTAGGGAGTCTCCAGCATCGGCAGTCTTGTCCTGCAAAGCGCAGAAAGTGGACCAAGAAAGTGAAAGTGAAAGACATGGTTGAAGAAACCTCTAGCAATATTTTGTCATCAGAATCAGTCTCTGTGAATGTCCAAGAGACTACCGTGGAAGGTGAAAAGTCAGAAGAAACGAAAGCTGAGGTATCGGAGGAGAGTGTCACATCAAGCTCTGCAAATGATCCAAATTTTGTGATGATCACCACGGCCACTCCCAGACCGAGAACCACAAAGAGTGTTGTAGAACATTTACAGAGCTCAGTTACAGAGGTGACGAAGAGTGAGAGTGAAAGTGAAAGCGAGAGCATTGTATCACCAGAGTCAAAGATAGATGTAAGTATTGTTGAAGAAACCCTGGTGTCATTCTCATCGACAGTGAGTATCGTAGATCCCAGCAAGGTGGCGACCGACAGCAATGATGTAACGATGCATCCACAGCCAGGTCATGTGCTGATCCCAACAGCAGTGGCGCCCTCTAGGACAGAGGAATTGTCTCAGGATACAGCAGGCGGTTCATCAGAACTGACACACGAGACCGGTGAAGATAAGGCTCAGCAGCTACCACCCGTTGAGCTGGAACCATCGTACAACAATCCCTCTGTCACCAAGAAGACTGCCGAGAGCGATGACGCATCCGTGAGCTCAACACCTGCACTACCTCCCGTTAACGAGGACACTACTGTGTCTCTGAGTCCCCCTGGGCAAAGTGTTACTAATGAAGGGGAAGGAACTACTGAGAATGGCCAACAAGCCGAGAAAGCTGATCCCATAAAGGAAGAAGTGACAGATCCACCTGCAGAAGTCACGAGGGACACGACTCTTGTTCAGCCGACACCTGTGGAAGATGCAGGTGCGTCATTGCAAGACAGCAACAAGGTTATAAAAGCCATTAACCAATCAGATTCATTGGCAGGAGAGGAGGGCAAGAGAGACCTTAACCTTGTGCGTGTGCCAATCTCGCCTCATATGAAGCGGGAAACGGCGATAATGAGGCTGAATAATCGACTAAAGGCATTGGAGCTAAACGTGTCACTGAGCAGCCGCTTCTTGGAAGAGCTCAGCAAACGCTACCGCAAGCAGTCGGACGAGGTGATGAAACTGCTTAACAAGACCATGTCCAGGCTCAGCAACACCACCAAACTGGTGGAGGAAAAGGTCAGGCCCAAATTTGTTCTCTTTCAGCTGATTGAGAATTCGTAGATTCCCTCGCTCTCACTGTCTGTGCAGTCGAACACGTTCGGCTCATTGTGGCTGTGTGGCAGTACAGTCCAAGGTTTTGTGGAAGGGAATGTTTGTAACTTCACCCCTTGCACACTGGTCTCCTCCACTCATTAAATTCTTTTTAAAGTCTTTTAGAGTCTGGGTGTAAAGTAGAGCAAAACATTAAAATGACAAATTCCTGTTCTTTTGTATGAAGAAGAGCGTATTTCGTTGATTTGACTACCGTTTCATTCTCACACTCATTATTACAGTGTAGTGATTTCTCTCCATGTTTGTCCATATAGGATCAGCACAATCGTGAACTGATTGGCATCTTGGAGGCCCGCATAGACAACCTGACTTCCCTCGTGAGCAAGCTGGCAGACAATGTGGGTCACTTGGACCAAAAGGTGAGGAATGCAAAATTACTGGGCTCAAGCGTTTTCCCAAAATCGAGTACCAGGTCTAAGAGAAAACTGATCTCACTTGACACTTTAAGCAAAACTTTGTAAAACCAATTTTCTTGTAAATTTTTTGTAAATGATGTTTGTGTATTTATGCTGTAAAGTTACAAAAGACTGTTTAGTCAATTTCCTGAAGGGTGCCCTGCTGTGATAGGCTAGAACAATTGCTTAAATGGACTAAGCAAGTGAAGGGCATCACTGTTGATTATGTATGATTCAAATCTTGAGATTCCTTCCAGCATTTCCTGGCGACCTGCTCATATGTTATTGTTCATTTCGTTACAGTTAACAGAGCGTAACTTCACGTGGGCCACCATGGAAGTCGTTGTCGTCTTTGTGTTGTTATTGATGAGCTGGCGTCGCACCCAGAGTCCTTACATCACCCCAGAGATACAGAAGCTGTTAGAAAACATGCCCTCGGGGCCGGGCCCGCCCAAACGACGACGTAGACGAAACTCCTCCACGGGCACCATAGGTTACTCCTCTCCTCACCCCCCCCTGGTGAAACACTCCAGCGAAAGTGCTCTAGGTAACGTCCTGTGTAACTTGTGTTGACAGAGGGACCCTAATTCTGCAACATTGTTGCAAGCAAAAGAGCAACTTTCAGTGTAGTTTTAGTACCTTTTTGATTGATTTTCTAGACAAAACTGCATTGGTTGGGTTGGCCAATTTTAGGGCTTCAAAATGTGTCACCAGCCTAAACGGAATAATGCCCTCAGCATATGCTTGAATGAACATCTTGCAAACATGCAAGAATGTTGAAGAATTGTCATCCACTCTGGTGAGACACTACAGCGAAAGAGCTCTAGGTATGCCCCCCTTTGTAGTCAGTGCTGATAGAGCCTCTTTCTGTACTTAAAGGCATGTTTAGTATGTGTAAATATTTCCTTTTATTCTGTGTCATAATGGAAAATCAAAACCCTTAATGAAGTGATAACCGTTCATTGTATGAGAGATTGCACTCTATGGAATAACCCTCACAGTTGGTGTCTGTGATATAAATTCTTGACGAAGAACTGATGGAATATGTGAAGTTGAAAATTTAGCTCAATTTGTCTCGTGATCTATGACACAATTTAGCTCAATTTGTCTCATGATCTGTGACGCAATTTAGCTCAATTTGTCTCATGATCTGTGATGCAATTTAGCTCAATTTGTCTCATGATCTGTGACACAATTTAGCTCAATTTATCTCATGATCTATGACACAATTTATCTCAATTTGCCTCATGATCTGTGACGCAATTTAGCTCAATTTGTCTCATGATCTGTGGCACAATTTAGCTCAATTTATCTCATGATCTATGACACAATTTAGCTCAATTTGCCTCATGATCTGTGACACAATTTAGCTCAATTTGCCTCATGATCTGTGACACAATTTGGCTCAATTTGTCTCATGATCTGTGACACAATTTAGCTCAATTTGTCTCATGATCTGTGACACAATTTAGCTCAATTTGTCTCATGATCTGTGACACAATTTAGCTCAATTTATCTCATGATCTATGACACAATTTATCTCAATTTGCCTCATGATCTGTGACACAATTTAGCTCAATTTGTCTCATGATCTGTGACACAATTTATCTCAATTTGTCTCATGATCTGTGACACAATTTAGCTCAATTTGCCTCATGATCTGTGACACAATTTATCTCAATTTGCCTCATGATCTGTGACACAATTTAGCTCAATTTGTCTCGTGATCTATGACACATTTCTCTATTTCTTACAGATACTCAACTTGAATTTAGTATAGTTGAACCGTTGGTTGCTGCGGTCTCCTCAGATACAAAGGTACATTCTGAATTTCTTGCCTCTCTCAAACTGTTTATTATAATGAGGTTACCAGCTACCTGCAGCCTGCTACTTGAGTAAAATTTTGGGCAGGTAAATGACCAGATCTCCTATTGTTCTTCATTTAATTAGTGGCTACTTTTCCAGGGTAGCCTTCTACTCACAAGGATAGCAAAATCCCTGCTCTTCTTATACAGGCTATGGCGGGAGATTGACCAATGTGGTCAAGGTGTCAAATCCAGATCTTGCTAGGTCACCTGCAGTTTGATAAGGTTTCTGAGGTACCTTCATGTGTAGCAAATGGCGAGGCTTACTTTTGGCAGCTCTGGTTCCTTCCACCCATGCACCTAACCACCTTGGTATTGCTTACATGCTCGGAATGTCTAACAGAAACTTGCAACATGATCCGGCTTTTCCCCCCGATCTCTGCCCAGTTTCCTCCCACCATATGGCTGGCCACTGTCGTGTAAGTGAAATATTCTTGAGTACGATGTAAAACTCCAATCAAATAAATAAATAGTATGGCGTAAACACCTGTAAATTAGCAAATACTATTTCTGTATTCTGTTTTCAGCTGACAGAGGGGAACAAAAAGAAGAAGAAAAAGAAGCACAAAAATCTTGAGTCAAAGTCCACTATCTATAACAGAATGAGAGAGGTGACACCCTCCAGTAGTTCCTCATCCAATCAGAGCAGTGCTTCCACAGCTGGAGCTTTTAATGGCCCAGGAATGGCGTGGTTTGATGGGAGTGACAGGTGTCCGTCAGAGAAGCCCCTGTCAGATTCTCAGCCAGGAATCATGTCGGGTCAGCCGAGTAGTGTATCGGTGAATGGTGTGAAATGCCGACCAGGGTACCAGCCAAGTGACAGCAGTGGTGGCAGTAGTACCAGTATAGCCAGCACGGTGTGCTCTGAGAGAGACACTGCCGGCTTTTACTCTAAATTCCCCGTGAAGGCATCAACAAGTGCTAGCTTTGGCGGTTCCCGTCCCATGTCAACCCAGACTGCAGCGGTCAGGATCTCAAAGTCAGCCAGTAATAAGGGACTCTCAAACGCCAATGTGAACAGAAACGCCACGTCCAAGAAATCCAAAGAGGTGTGGCACTGCCGCGCGCAATCTGACGGCAATGTCACCATTGACGAGAAGCTGGAGTATTGGAGTGACACATGCAAGAGGCCTCCAGAAAGCTCTGCAAGCCGGCGTCTAAGCGAAAATAAAGGTGGGGGAGGGGCCAATCGTCAGCAACGCCGTGTCTCTCACCCGACAGAAACTCTAAGTGCTCTGAATGGGGCGGTTGCGATGACAGACACGCCGAAGTCAGCTAACCAGTCCGACAAAAGTCACAGGTGGCCCGGTAGTTGGAAAAACATCATCAGCATCAAGTGATATTGACTTTACTTGTGTACGATTGATTGTTACGTACATATCAGCAGTACAAGAAAACGAGAGGACTAAGTGGAAAATATACACAATGCGTTTAGGTATTTACAGGACGTACAACTACAGTATTATTGAAGAATCCCTGTGCTTTGACAGGCCGAGCATGGTGGTGATTTTTTTTTTCTCCATAGGGTCACATGCTTATCTTTTGGGAACAAATCTGCAGATCTTGAATTTTTTTTTCTTTTTTTTTGTTGGAGTTAAAATTGTGTAAGGATGTTCCCAGTATTATCATGGTGCTGCATTAATATCCATCATGTCATCCTGCCTTTCGGCTCAAAAGCTGGCTTCACTCCCTTTGCTTTTTTTATTTGTTGTTGGTGGCCAAGGATTTTTTCTTCTCATCTTCAGCTGTACTGCTAAGCTCACACATGTACGCATTGCTTACCATCACTTTAATTATTATAAGTGCTTCTCTTTGTAACAGAAAAGAGTTATTATACTGAATTTTTTGTGTCAAATCTGAAATTGAAATTGTTTTGTTTTCATTTTACGTATGCCTTCTATAAATGAATGCACATACGTACTGTATTTCGCTTTTGTGTTTCACACTTGACTGTTCAGAGCCTACAGGCCTCTTTCCATGAGGTTTTTGGTAAATTCTGTATTTGCATATACATGTAGTACGTATTGTGTATTTCTCAGTATTAGTACATTTTTCATTCGTGGTTTGCTTGTTTTCACCATGTTCATTTCTGTTTCTGTCTGCTTTTGTCAAGCCCAGCAAAACCTGTTCTTTGTCTTTTGTACACATTGTTGACATTGTTGACATTTGCACTGGCTGTGATTTTATAATTCCATGTGGTGACAAATATGATGTGATAACACTTTTTGATGAATGTCTTAAAAGGCCAACACCGTTATGAACACATTTGGAACAGTTTTCAGTGAGACTAGAAAAAGTCATCATCACCTAATTTTGAAACAGTGAAAAAATTGTGGCAAATCATGAACTTTTAATCAACAGTAAAATCAGAAAAATTCTTCATCAGAAATGTTGAAAAAATTAATTATCAGTAAAGTTAGGAGAATTTTTTGATCAGAAGAATTTGAAACATCAATCGTCCGTGAAATTGGAAAGAATCTTCATCAGGAGATTCAGAGTCAGAAACGTTAGTTATTACAAAATTAGGAGTATTCTTTGTCGAAGAAATTCGAAACATTGTTCATCAACATAATTTGAAAAAATCTTCATTAGGACATTTTGAATCCTTTATTATCGTTCGTAAAGTTGAGAAAGTTTCTCAGCAAATTCTGGATTATTCATCGTCTTCAGATTTGGAAAATTTCATTGTCTTTCAGAATTAGAAACATTCTTCATCTTCAGAATTAGAAGAAAAAATACTTAACCAAATGCATATCACTGTTCAACGTCCATGCATTGCTTTTAAGTTGATTCATTGGTGCTAGCTACACTGTGGTTTTCAAGGCGCACAAAGCTTAATATCTGGCAGTAGAGCCGTTTTATTTTCACGTTAACAGGCTAAGTGTTCAGCAGTACAACCAAAGCAATCCAAGTTGTGAGTTCCAGCACATTCCTGTCTCATATGGCACAGTGGAACTTGTGTATTACCTTATTTTTAAATGTGTGTAGGCGCAGCAGTTCCGTACTACACATGGTTCACATGGCTGTAGAGAACGCAAAAATGTACAGATTTCGCCGGGACGGCTTCAGGAAAACTGTTCTTCTGGCTCGTTGTTGTAGCTGTGTACAGCAACAACTTAAGTGGCTAGGGCCCGCTTGTTTGAGGCCTTTTTAACCATGGTTTAACCATAAAGTGCCATGACAACCAGCAATGTAGGCTGCCATGGCAACCAACAATGTAGGCATTTCGTCGCCATGTCTGTTACGTCCTTGTAACGTTAAGTGGACCTTGTACAAGTGGGCTCAGGTCATGTTTTCTCAAGGTCATAATACATCACAGTACTCCCGTGCTTGAATGTTACCGGTTACCAAAGGCATCTATACATTTTTTCAGTGCTTTAAACGTACGTTTTGCTTGGTTTAGGTGTGCATGGTGTCCAGTGTCCCACACGTGCCAGAAAAAGTTTATCTGGTTTGCACGGCACACTTGACCTCAGTGTGTACATGAAATAGTGTGTTTGGTTTTTAAATGACAAAGAGCCTCAAGGTTTGGGGAGTTGTACTGGAAATATTTTTAACAGAATTCGCATTTCAGAATATGAATTAAGTCATCAGTCATCGTCATTTTTTTGTTTTCAGATGTATGCATTACTTAATTTAAAACGTGCCATAGTAGTCCATGGTCTCACGGTTTGTAAGGAAACCATGCGAGTCATACTTAAGCACACTTTGCAGAAAGTAGTAACTATTGTTTTATTTGTTTGTTTCATTGTTGCATACATGCAAAACGTTGTTATTATTTATTGAATAAAACTCACATTATCAAGCGCCTTTTGAATGCATTTATTGTGTACTTATTTGGATACATTGTCTATGAGGTCATTAATTGCCCATGATATTCCAACATCTTTAAAAACTGCCGACTGCTGATCCGTCTTAATTTCGTACTTTATATACTTTATTACTTCTTTCGTGGTTTGTGTGGATCGTTGTTTTGGGAATTGGCCCTGCAATTATCGACCTGGATCCTTCAGCAACCTGCGGATGGTCGTTGGTTTTCCCCGGGCTCTGCCCTGGTTCCTCCCACCTTAATGCTGGCCACCATCGTGTAAGTGAAATGTTCTTGAGTACGGGGTAAAACACCAATCGAATAAATAGATACTGACCTGGAACGTCCATTTTGGTTGACACTGGTGTATGAATGTCTGTATCGACACCTAGATGATACGAATATGCACCTGCCCGTATCATGGACAAAAGTTACATTATGGAAGACACTCTAATATTGCAAACTTTCAATCTTCTAGCAAGCGCCTAAGGATGATGAATGAAGAAACTCTTACCGAAAGCAGGTCGGACCAAAGTTGGGTAATCCATATTACTCTATGATGTAAGTCCTGTATCATATATCGTAAGCGGTCGTGGGTTTCCCCCGGGCTTTGGCCGTCTTCCTCCCACCATAATACTGGCAGCCGTCGTGTTACTGAAATATTCTTGAATACGGCGTATAACACCAATCAACACGTGGTCGCTTTTGCACTGTTTTAACGATGTATGTTACACGTGATGATAACGCAGCATTTTGATGAGTGGTTCTGGATCAGTGACGTGAAATAAATTGCATGAAACACCACTGCAATTTTTCTGTCTAATTTTGCTAAAGTCATGGTGCTATGGGGCGCAATTTGCTACTATTTAAGCAATTTACATGAATAGTTAGAATTAAACCCTAACTGGGGTAAATTGACAAGAGGCCGTATATCGCCGGCTACGTGTGACCATTTGCCAATTACCATGCCGGGTTGCCATCGCGCAGTAAAGGGTACCGTATACGCTACACGCCTCCTCGTGATGCGCGTCATCGGAAGCTAGAGCTGGGTTCGGTTTTAAGCTGAGAGAAACGCCTTTCGTATATAAAAAAAAGCATGGGTGACCACACTCATGATGCATGTCCCCTTTAATCTCACTAAATGTTTAGCGACACATCAGATTTTTACACATGCGTTTTATAGGGAACGATTATTCAATAGATGGATGTCCACTTTTCCACCTTCCTGTCTTGGATTACTGAGCTACGGGGGTCCACCTTCCCATCTGATTATTGAGCCACTGGGATCCACTCTCTTGTCTTTGATCATTATGCCACTCTGGCCCACTGTCCTGTCTGATTTATGAGCCAACCGGACCCACCCTCCTGTCTGTGATCATTGAGCCACCGGGATCCACTCTCTTGTCTGATTATTGAGCCACCGCGATCCACTCTCTTGTCTTTGATCATTATGCCACTCTGGCCCACTGTCTTGTCTGATTTATGAGCCAACCGGACCCACCCTCCTGTCTGTGATCATTGAGCCACCGGGATCCACTCTCCTGTCTTTGATCGTTGAGCCACCGAGATCCACTCTCTTGTCTTTGGTTATTAAGCCACCGGGATCCACTCTTGTCTTTGGTCATTATGCCACTCTGACCCACCCTCCTGTCTGATTTTTGAGCCACCGGAATCCACCCTCATATGTGGTTATCGAGCCTCCGGGATCCACCTTCCTGTCTTTGATTACTGAGCCATCTGGACCTACTGTCCTGTCTGATTATTGATCCACCGGGATCCACACGGGATCCACTCTTCTGTCTTTGATTATCGAACCACCGGGATCCACTCTCCTGTCTTTGCTTATTGAGATGCCGGTATCGACCCTCCTGTCTTTGATTATTGAGTCACCGGGATCCACCCTCCTGTCTGGTTATTGAGCCAAAAGGAACCGTTCTCCAGTCTTTGATTTTTGAGCCACTGGGATCCATTCCAGTGTCTTTAATTACTGAGCCACCCGGATCCACACTACACCGGGATCCTCCGTTGGTCCATTTTCTTCACTTCTATATTTTAGATAAGGGTTGTATAAACGTCATTTTGTCCCACTCTTTTTGTTTAACTCATTTTACTTCATTAGACCTATATTCACTTCCACATGGCATACCACTGTTTCATAATGTTCATATTGATCCACATTGTTCACTCTTCCGTCTTTGTCTTATTCATCTGTACCTACCAGTCCAACCTTGTTATCTTTGTCACCTCAGTCCATTCTCGTGGAATGGTTCACTTTGTCAGGGGAGTGGGGATTGCTATCTGTGAAATCGTATAAAGTTTGCCACATGTAGTTCCTTCTGAACCATCTTTCGTTCGCCTTGTTTTCCGCGCCCCTGTATTTAGAATTAGCGATATGGTAAAATGTTAAAGTTTATCCACCTTTGTTTCTACCAATTTCCAGTTTCAATCATCAGTCAAATCAACCATCATCAAACACCCTTAAGAAGAGCTAGCACACATGTTTGGTTTGTGTTCATCGCAGATCATTCACGACTGGCTATGGCAAGGAAACGTCATACGATTATGACGTCATAAAGGATGAGGACTTGGCCACGTCACTTCCGTCGTGGCGTCTGACGTCAGCTGTATTGTTGTCGCAACAGAGACCGACGTCTCTAGGAAACGACATTCGCAGTTTGAAGTGGGTAATCCTAAACATGGGTTAAATCATTCGTTCAAGGATGACAACAGATGCAAGAAACGACCAAGTGTTGCGCTGCCCGAGTTGTAGTCGATGTCAGGAGCCCATGGGGCGGTGCGTGAGCTGTAACCGGTTCCTTCCCACAACAGCCTCCCCCAGAGAGCCGAAAGCCTGTATGACATGCAGTGAGTATGAATGATGGATGCACTTATCCCAAAATGTCCAAACTTGTCCAAACACCCTAGACAAGGACATGAGTTGAAAAAAAAATTTATCATTTCAGTTGACAGTGAGGGCCTGATAGATATTGGTTTGCATTTTATAAAACAAAACACCTGCTCTGACATTCTTAAACCCTTGATGCTTTGTACGCCATATTGTTTGACATTACATTGTCTGTCAACATATTTTGTTATATGCATTTTAGACGTTATCAACGTATGCAATATATTTCATGTATTCATGTATTTATTCACTTGAATGTTGTTTAACATCATATAAGCAGGAATTTTTCACATGTATGATGGCGGTCAGTATTTTTTGAGTGGTGGAAACCGAAGTGCCGAGGTAAACCACCGACCTTTGACAATTTACCGTCGAACTTTCCACAAAACATGTTAAGAAGCAAAATAAATTGTCCATGTGCTACTTCAATTACCAGTCGCAAAAATTGTGTGCAAATGTTCAGAAAAAGTATATCCCTTTGAGAAATTGATTTTTTACTTATTTCGTTTCTAATTTTTACACTTACTTGAGGGTAATTTTATTTGAAATTTAAGACGAGCTTTGTGCACAATATTTATGTATATACGTCACATGACAGGTCCCTTTATACTCTTAGTTCTTGACAAGCCTTTAAGTAATACATTATGCTACATATAAAATAACATATGTAAAAATGACATTTTGAATTTGAAAACGTGGTTTGGACCGAGAAAAGAATTAACTATCGCTATCCAACACTACAAGTATATGCTCCGCAAAGAGCCCCTTAGAATTCGAGCCCCAGGATCACGAAGCGATCCTAGACTTAAGTCCAAACTTCAGTCATTAGATTTGGTATGTTCCTTCCCGTTATTTTAACTGAAATTCGTTGTAAAATAATTAACCAAAAATTTACGTTTCCAAGCAAAATTTTCATCTTTTAATATGAGTAACAAACAATTTTAAAGTGATTTGAAATTTTAACTTAATTTTAAGATTGCTTCGTGATCCCGGTGCCAGATATACATGGCCCGCATTTATCAAACATCTTAAGACTTAAGTCAAAATTTTAAACACAGCTACGATTAAACTGTTTGTTCTGTACGGTAGAACAATGTACGAACCCGAGTTCTTGCCTGTTTTCAGTTATCCTTTATAAGGATAACTTTATAACTTTAAAGTTGCTTTATGAATACGAGCGCTGAACATAATTCTCCTCAAGAAAAATTCATGTATCTTAGGCCTTCTCTTCAGGCCTTGTCATGAAATCATTTTCTTCAGGCCTTGTCATGAAGTCATTTTCTTCAGGCCTTGTCATGAACAGTCATTTTCTTCAAGCCTCGTCATGAACAGTCATTTTCTTCAGGCCTTGTCAGGAACAGTTATTTTCTTCAGGCCTTGTCATGAACAGTCATTTTCTTCAAGCCTCGTCATGAACAGTCATTTTCTTCAGGCCTTGTCAGGAACAGTTATTTTCTTCAGGCCTTGTCATGAACAGTCATTTTCTTCAGGCCTTGTCATGAACAGTTATTTTCCTCAAGCCTTGTCATGAACAGTCATTTTCTTCAGGCCTCGTCATGAACAGTCATTTTCTTCAGGCCTTGTCATGAACAGTTATTTTCCTCAAGCCTTGTCATGAACAGTTAGTTTCCTCAAGACTTGTCATGAACAGTTATTTTCTTCAGGCCTCGTCATGAACAGTCATTTTCTTCAGGCCTTGTCATGAACAGTTATTTTCCTCAAGCCTTGTCATGAACAGTCATTTTCTTCAGGCCTTGTCATGAACAGTCATTTTCTTCAAGCCTTATCATGAACAGTTGTTTTCCTCAAGCCTTATCATGAACAGTCATTTTCTTCAAGCCTCGTCATGAACAGTCATTTTCTTCAAGCCTCGTCATGAACAGTCATTTTCTTCAAGCCTCGTCATGAACAGTCATTTTCTTCAGGCCTTATCATGAACAGTTATTTTCCTCAAGCCTTGTCATGAACAGTCATTTTCTTCAGGCCTTGTCATGAACAGTCATTTTCTTCAGGCCTTGTCATGAACAGTTATTTTCCTCAAGCCTTGTCATGAACAGCCATTTTCTTCAGGCCTCGTCATGAACAGTCATTTTCTTCAGGCCTTGTCATGAACAGTCATTTTCTTCAGGCCTTGTCATGAACAGTTATTTTCTTCAAGCATTGTCATGAACAGTTATTTTCTTCAAGCCTTGTCATGAACACTTATGTAGAATATTAGCTGAGGCGCGATTAAAATGTCAAGCTGTCGTCTAAATTTTACTTTTATTATCGTCCAACTTTGATTCAACGTAATTTCTTTTTTGTTTTTCTTTCTAGCATTATGCAGTTTTTGATTTCGTCTTATTCCCTTTTCATTGCCATTTTATCTTGCAGCTCTTTGTGATTGTGCCGAGGTGGGCTGTTTCGGTCGAAAGAAACATGAAAGGCGGCATCTCATCAGTGAGTATAGATATCAGGCCGACATGAAGCCCATGGTTCAAATTGTATTACCTGTTAAATGAGACTGGCTGTAACATGAGGTTGGTGATGGGTTTCTGTCCGGTTCCCTTCCAGCATGACACATGCCGCCGTCGTAGAAGTGAAATATTCCTGCGTACGACACAAAACACCAATCAAATAATTAAATGAAGTTTGTGGAAAGTAGCCCTCTCTATTAATCGACTATTTTGTGATGATTTTTTTTCTCTGTAAACTTTATCAGCCGAGACCTTAAAAAATACATAAACATTTGCTTTAGTTCGTAATATACAGTTTTAACGTGTGAAAGTGCAAGAAGCTTTCTTCTTGTGTTGTAAAAATGGCTGTAACAACCCGCCATTAAATCCGGAGTTTACATATCCTGCAATGGTGATATTTGTCAAAACAACTTTGTGAGGGGAAGAGCCCGAATCGGGGGCACTGAGCTGGTTCTGCGTTCCTAATATGTTCATTAATGACATCATTTCCGAAAATTTCCGATGATTGACGGAAAATATGCATAAAAAATGGAGGGGTTATTAAGAGATACCCAATACGCCTTGTTTTTTTTTTTTTTTTTTTTTTTTGAGGGGGCTGTCTCACCATATTTTTGCAACTTCATTTCCCTTAAATCCATAATCTGTGTTTCAGAGTTTCTTTCATGTACCTCTTAAGTCAAGTCTTCTTTGCGACTGTCCCCTTCTGTTATACAGGGTCTCACGGTGAGATGGTGGCGGCCATGTCTAACGTCTCCCACGTCAACGCCACGTTACTGGATCGCGTCAGCAGCGCTGAGGAGAAGGCACGGGAACTGGAGAATAAGTTTGCTCACATGGAGATGGAAGTGGCTAGGAAAGAAGGTCAGGTAACATTTTGTGTAAAATGTTATGTAAATATCCTCACCGATCAAATAAATAAATAAATAAATAAATACCGGTAGTAATTCCACTGCATAAACTGTGTGAAAGGGACCACCGGAATTTAGCGCATTTAATTTGTATCCTTTTCTAAAACAACCCAAATGTTACGGGTAAACTTTGGTTAGGCAACAAAATATTCAGTATTTAATTAAATATATAAATGACAGGTTTGTGTCGATCCACGGAAGCCACTGTTGAAAGTTGCCGGAAGGAAAACGCTAAATTGCGTGAGGAGCTCTACATGTTACGTCAGCAGAAGGATGACGTCACGGAGGAGAACAATCGAATGAAGCATTCCATTCAGGAACTGAAAGAGTTGTCCTTCAACGCCCAGGCTGAGCTCAGCAATGTCAGGGGTACGTGCACGAAAATGTGGACCGGGGTCCAATTCAAGCCTTGTCATTTGTTTGTTCTATTTGTTTGCTTATTTCAGTACATTGGAAATGCATGCTTGCACGGACACGATTCAACAACTTTACATAGTTAATAGGATATATCGGCGAGTTTTCCTCTCACAACGGGTGGTGCAAGTGTGAATTAAGACTTGCACGTCATAAGTCTTTTGTTTGGCGACGTGAAACATGTGACGTGTTGCGTTTTCATCTATGACGTATATGATCACTGTGACGTCACGCTGTTGAAGCTGCAGTGGAGCTTGTTTGGTTCCCTGACTATGCCGTGTACCTTGTTGTCTGGTTCCCTGTCCATGACGTCAGAATCCGCTAATCGTTTCACATTCATGGTACGCCGAATACGTCAGGGAACCAGAATAACTATGTACATTAGCGCCATTGGCGCCACTTGACGTCAGCGGGAAGGAAGCGGCCAGCAGTGGAACGCTCAACGTCTGCGAAATTACGTGATACGATCCACTTCTGACTTCTGTCGGTATCCCGTTTTAAGAAATCATAAATCATGTGTTTTTTTCTTTTTTTATATGTTTAAGTGCCCCTAAAATTTATTTAAAGACATCTGAGAGTACAGATCCCAAACGATGTAATGAATAGTTTTATGACCCGAATGGAATCATTGTTTTTGCGCGCAATGCTTTCTGGTGTCATTATGAGATATTACAAAGCTGAAAAAGTTAATTTGACGTTATATTTACAGCCGCTTTGGGGAAGACAAGCAATTGCTTGGAAACGACAAGTAGGAACAGAGATGTTCTGTCGTCAGAGAAACAAAGTCTAGTGTCCCAAATCAGCCGAATCCAACACGAGCTGGAGGTGGCGCTGAAGAAAAAACACGAATTGTCAGGTACACACCCGGAGAGAAACCACGTGACTTGATAAAACACGGCTTGCTCAGACGTTGATCCGTTTATCGAAAAGCATCAATTGTTTAAAATAGCAATTTAATTCTTTGGCTTCCATAGCTTATATATAGAGCTCATGAACGTCCACTACCTCGTCATCATCGTTAAGTAAGCTATACATAGGCCCCCATAGCCTGTAAAATATCAACACATTTAAAGGTGTCAGGTCTTCCTTTTATGCAGATTAGCGGCTTTCAACCCCATATATTTGACTATGTTGTTTTTTATTTGTTGTTTGTACAATTTGTTGTGTAAGGCATTTCATCTATTTAGCCTGATTTATTTTCTCTCGTTTCTTTCTGAGTATAGCTGTTTTCACTGGACATTTTAGTCTGACAGATTTAACTTTGATGTTTTGTACAATATTATTTCTTGTTTTAATAACGCATTTCATCTATTAAGACATTGTTGATAATCACGCGGATGAACGTGAGAAGTTGGAGGCGGAGCTGAAAAAGCTGCGAACAAGCTTGGCGGAAGTGATCGATGAGAAGGACAGGAACGAAAAAGAGGCTCGATGTAACACTAACTTCCTTCAGCGAGAACTCTGCAAACTGGCCGGTAAGTGATGGGGAAATTATCCCTTCAGCGGGAACAGTGCAAACTGGCCGGTAAGTGATGGGGAAACTATTTCTTCAGCGAGAACTCTGCAAACTGGCCGGTAAGTGATGGGGAAATTATTCCTTCAGCGAGAACTTTGCAAACTGGCCGGTAAGTGGTGGGGAAACTATTCCTTCAGCGAGAACTTTGCAAACTGGCCGGTAAGTGATGGGGAAATTATTCCTTCAGCGAGAACTCTGCAAACTGGCCGGTAAGTGATCGGGAAATTATTCCTTCAGCGAGAACTCTGCAAACTGGCCGGTAAATGATGGGGAAACTATTCCTTCAGCGAGAACTCAGCAAACTGGCCGGTAAGTAATGGGGAAATTATTCCTTCAGCGAGAACTTTGCAAACTGGACGGTAAGTGATGGGGAAACTATTCCTTCAGCGAGAACTCTGCAAACTGGCCGGTAAGTGATGGGGAAACTATTCCTTCAGCGAGAACTTTGCAAACTGGCCGGTAAGTGATGGGGAAATTATTCCTTCAGCGAGAACTTTGCAAACTGGCCGGTAAGTGATGGGGAAACTATTCCTTCAGCGAGAACTTTGCAAACTGGCCGGTAAGTGATGGGGAAACTATTCCTTCAGCGAGAACTTTGCAAACTGGCCGGTAAGTGATGGGGAAACTATTCCTTCAGCGAGAACTTTGCAAACTGACCGGTAAGTGGTGGGGAAATTATTCCTTCAGCGCGAACTCTGCAAGCTTGCAGGTAAATGATGGGGAAACTATTCCTTCAGCGAGAACTCTGCAAGCTTGCAGGTAAGTGATGGGGAAACTATTCCTTCAGCGAGAACTCTGCAAACTGGCCGGTAAATGATGGGGAAATTATTCCTTCAGCGAGAACTTTGCAAACTGGACGGTAAGTGATGGGGAAACTATTCCTTCAGCGAGAACTCTGCAAACTGGCTGGTAAATGATGGGGAAACTATTCCTTCAGCGAGAACTTTGCAAACTGGCCGGTAAGTGATGGGGAAATTATTCCTTCAGCGAGAACTTTGCAAACTGGCCGGTAAGTGATGGGGAAATTATTCCTTCAGCGAGAACTCTGCAAACTGGCCGGTAAATGATGGGGAAACTATTCCTTCAGCGAGAACTCTGCAAACTGGCCGGTAAATGATGGGGAAACTATTCCTTCAGCGAGAACTCTGCAAACTGGCCGGTAAATGATGGGGAAACTATTCCTTCAGCGAGAACTTTGCAAACTGGCCGGTAAGTGATGGGGAAACTATTCCTTCAGCGAGAACTCTGCAAGCTTGCAGGTAAATGATGGGGAAACTATTCCTTCAGCGAGAACTTTGCAAACTGGCCGGTAAATGATGGGGAAACTATTCCTTCAGCGAGAACTCTGCAAACTGGCCGGTAAATGATGGGGAAACTATTCCTTCAGCGAGAACTTTGCAAACTGGCCGGTAAGTGATGGGGAAACTATTCCTTCAGCGAGAACTCTGCAAGCTTGCAGGTAAATGATGGGGAAACTATTCCTTCAGCGAGAACTCTGCAAACTGGCCGGTAAGTGATGGGGAAACTATTCCTTCAGCGAGAACTTTGCAAACTGGCTGGTAAGTGATGGGGAAATTATTCCTTCAGCGAGAACTTTGCAAACTGGCCGGTAAGTGATGGGGAAACTATTCCTTCAGCGAGAACTCTGCAAACTGGCTGGTAAGTGATGGGGAAACTATTCCTTCAGCGAGAACTTTGCAAACTGGCCGGTAAATGATGGGGAAATTATTCCTTCAGCGAGAACTTTGCAAACTGGCCGGTAAGTGATGGGGAAACTATTCCTTCAGCGAGAACTTTGCAAACTGACCGGTAAATGATGGGGAAATTATTCCTTCAGCGAGAACTTTGCAAGCTTGCAGGTAAGTGATGGGGAAACTATTCCTTCAGCGAGAACTTTGCAAACCGGCCGGTAAATGATGGGGAAACTATTCCTTCAGCGAGAACTTTGCAAACTGGCCGGTAAATGATGGGGAAACTATTCCTTCAGCGAGAACTCTGCAAGCTTTCAGGAAAGTGATGAGGAAATTAGGAGGTAGTAGCCATTGACGTGTAGTTCCATTAGCCACTGACCAAAGCCGCCACTGCGCCACCGAGCCTGACATCTGTGGAGCCACGGTGACGTGTATTGGGACGTCAATCTGTGTCCACTGGCGGTCAGATCGACGAATGGAACGTACCTCTATCGTCCGTTCTCTAGAGTGTCTTGTACCTTTGACATCTGTTCCACACAATGGTCGGTTATTTTGGAATCTGTTCCACGATATGACAAGCTATGAATGCAATTTGCACAATAGTTGGTTAGTATGACACCCATTCCACAAAACAGCTGCAAGTTTAGTTTGGAATTCATTCTGCAAATGGAACGTGGAAAGGTAAATACTGAATACAAACAGTTTTTTTGGACAGCATAATAAAAAAGAAATTTATTGTAAAATCCACTCAAAAATAAATAAATAAATAAAAATAAAAAAAAAACATAAAAACACTATTCAGTTAGGCTTGGTGTTATATGTTTTAAATTGATTATAAACTGGGAATCCGTTCTCAAAAATGCTTAAATCCATTCTACATGATAAGGTGTACATTTGGCGTCCATTCTGGAAAATTGCTAGCGGAAATCATGTACTAAATGGATGACTATCTCTAACAACACTTTTAGGTGCTGATTACTAACACGCATTGCGGCCAATAACTGAGCGATTTGTAACAAGAAAATCGCAGTTTGGTGATTGGTTGATTTTATCCAATGAATGCCTGCTTCACAATCGAATTTAAAAGGTTTTGATTCAACGTGCATGAATGACAAAAATATAGATTTTCAAAAATGGCATCATTTTTATCGGATTTCAGAAAGGTTCAAGAGACGTCAAAGGTTGATTGAGAGGCTTACAGCGGACAAGGAAAACCTGATGGTATGTTGAGTAGTCATAGTCAAAAAGCGCATGCGTCAGCGGACGTTTCCGAACACCGAATACACCAGTCATAAAACGTTGCTGTAGCGAACGGGTTAACAGAATATCCCACGCATACCCTGTGCATTCCTAATGATTGTCTTTTCAGTGACATTAATAAATTATTTGTTATTAAACTGACTGTCTTTTAGAATCAACGCAAAGTGAAAATGGATTGCAATATCAAAAGAATGGTGAGATTGTGGGACAGGTTCTGTGTGAGGCATTCGCGTTCATGATAAGCCCCTTAAACTCCCGGCCATCGACATGCTCATCGACGGTTCTTGGCATTTATTTCATGAAATATCAGTTAAAGTTTGAATCACTATAAGCTATTTATTGCGGTAGTCTTTTATCAAAGAGAAATTCCGTGGCGACTTTTCCCTTTGAGGAAAATGGCGATTGATTTTCATGTTGGTTACGTCTCCATGTACAGAGGTCCACGTGATCAGATTCCTGCGTTCTGAATGGGCTATTGGGAAAAAATTCAAACCAGAATGAAAATTACTTTGATTGGTGGATAGAGGTGTGGGTCAGTCAACAATATATAAATGGGGATCTCCGTGGCCTAGCGGTTAGCGTGCTAGCATAGCGCAATGACCCAAGAGCCCCCAAGAGTTCTGCCGGATTTCCTCTCACCATAATGATGGTAGACGTCGTATACGTGAATTATTCTTGACTGAACGGCGTAAATCTGAAATCAAATAAATTAATCAGTATATAAATGGACGGAGAATATCCTAAGGCAGGGACAGCCTCGACTCTAATTAAAGTCGAGCTGTGAAGACTTTTGGGACAAATTCACCAAATTCACTGATGAACTAGGGCTTTCTTTTAAATTCAAATTTTCAGGTTTAGATCAGCAGAAATTACAGGCTACATCTATTATCGGGAAAGGCCGTCGTGGCTTATAATTGTGTTTATGATTCTTGTACACAGGAAAAGCTAGCCTTTAAGTCTATGTATACATCAATTTTCATCAACAGGACTCCCTTCGTCAGAGGACCTCAATGTTCGATACAATGCACACCAGCTGTCACCGACATGTTGGTTCACAGTGCGGGGTGCCAGAAACATGTGGACAAATCAAAGGTAGGCCTACGTATGTAGACTCGAGACAGATTTAACCTCACACTCCTTACAGCGCATGCACGCTCTCTACGTTTGCTTTACATCACTGCCACCACTAGACAAGCTTGACCTTTGGAGCCCGTGCGACGCTCGTAGGCTTGTTTAGACTTAGCCTCGACAGCCTCGGTGTTTTCGGGCGGGCTATTTAATCAGCATTCAGCAATAAAATTGTTTCAGGTGTTGATTAGAATAATGACCACAGTGTCCCCGTCGTTGTTCAAGATTTTTGTACAAACTTTGGTAGTGGTGACAGTGATGTCAAGCGAACGCAAGGAACGGGCATGCGCTGTAAAGAGTATGGTTTGACCTCTTGAGCAGGTTCTGTAAAGTTGAAATTGTCATAGAATTGGCGGTCAAAATATTCTGGATTTGATGCATATATTTATTAGAAATGTACATGCGCATGCGCAATCTTAGATGCACTTGCGGATTCGTCCCCATAAACTGTGGGAAGCAACATTGGTCAGATTAGTTTCAAACATACAGAATGTAAATTCATTACTTTATTCAATATTATTTTCTCTTTTAAACCCACAATTATATATATTCGTATACTTTGTTCTTCATAACACCATATAATTGTATATAACAACAGTTTTAATAACTGAAATGGAAGGCTTAAAACTTTATAAAAAAAAATAATAAAACCCTGGTCTCAACCTGTCAGCTGGTTTTGTTATATATAAAGATACAAGTAGCTTTACGTTTTTGCCTCAATACACCGAGAAAACTACTACTCCAGCTGGGTTTCTGTATTACTTTTCACGTTCATAGGACTGATTTGTTTAATGAACGGAACTTTTCCGGTAAATTAACGCAATGTGTCCATGGCATGTTTTCCTAAGGACATCTTTCTTTTTTTCTTCTTCCACCGGTGTGAGGTGGAAAACATAAACATTGTAACTGCAACTTTGTTTCCGTTATAATTGATGTTTTACCGTTTCAAATGCTCAGTTAAATTCAAAGTAAGGTACATTGCTAAAAGTTTTAATGGCAATGTTTTTTTCAGTTTCAACTTGCGACGAAAATCTGAACACAAAGGTACGTAACATATCACATATATGACAGATATATCCGTCTGAGAAGTATGTACGCCTGAATTACAACTGTTCAAGGCCCCAGGCCAGTGGGGTCGAAGGCTCGAATCCAGCTCACGACGATTTGACTGCGGTTTGAAGTTATGAGATCTGTCAGGTACCAAGCCAGGAGCGGTGGTAGGCTTATATATACCAAGAGCAATCTGGTTTGTTCCGCTCAAAAGCTTGACCACCCCCAAACAAGTGAAAAAAATATAATGAATGCAGTGTTAAAAATAAATAAATCAAGAAATCATGGTGTGATGTCTATGCCAAAAAGCAACAGTTTTCAACAATACGCATGTATATATTGGTCATCTTCTTCATGCATGTCTTTCTCATGTCGACATATATTTAACGCTGCCTCACTGGAACGCTGTGCATTACACCCATCAGCACACATTGCACTGCCATCGGGCCGATTAGCGCAAGGTCCATCACCTTACCCTGAGTGCCAAACCAAGGGAGTATCAAAATCGCCAGTTTTATTATGTTTGGCTTGACATCGGCCGACGTAATTTTCGGAACTCAACTTTCCTTAAAGACAATGGATAAACCTGGCGGCAAAAGCTTTAAAAATGATTTATATAAATACAGACCTCTTGAATATCACTTCTGTGCTTTTCAAAATATTTTAAAAACAATACCCCATTCGTCTATGTCTCTGTGTAGATCTTGGATCTCCAGTTACAACTTGACCGTAAGGAGGGGCTTATCAGAGCACTTGAGGACAGAGTCCTCCAACACGAACCGGACTTCTCCATCAACACGGACGAGGAAACGTTTTTGTATAGGGACGATCTCAGGGGAGACCATTCCCCGACCACATCACGGCCTGCTAAGGTCCCCAGCACCTCCACGCCACTCCGCAACTTTCACCTCCAGGCCCCCGATAAAGCCAGTTTGAAAGACTCATTTGTCGGTAAGATATGTGCTTGCATGCAGCGTGTGTATAAACCCGGGAACACACTAGACGGATTTTTTCGCTCGTACAGGCGTATTTTGTGAAGTTCTGAAAAATCCACGAAGTGTATTCGCACCGGCTACGGCGTATTTTGCTGGCGATCTTGTCCGCCCAAAAATTCGCTTGGATCAAACATATCAGATACTTGCGAAGAAATACGCCGGCGATTTTCACTCTGTCCCCTCCACTGAATTTCGACGATCGGGACATTCGAGTTGACCAATCAAACATCGCGTTATTGTGTTGACCTGTGACATTTTGTTTGTGTCACATGGTTTACTAGTGAAATATTCTTCAGTACGGCGTAAAAAACCAAACAAACAAACAAAACAAAACACATGGTTTACTAGAGCAATCAAGTTCATCCCTACAAGCGAAAAAAATCCGCCTAGTGTGTCGTTGGCTTAAGTATTGAAACAGAATGCGGCCTTGCAGACGTTACACATCATGTCTACATACTAATAGAAACAGTGATATGACGGACTCATTTTACGAAAAAACCGCAACTTACGCCAATCGTTGACTTCCTTGACAACATATAGAGTGAGAATATGCATGTGACAAGGCGTTGCGACTGCTTTGCAAAACCAGGGTTAAACGGAATATTGCATGGGGCCGATCCCAAAGACCTAGTTCTGACCCAAGTTAAAATTTGAAATCTGATTTTAACGCTTGATATGTGTGGACCTTTTGGTTTGAAATTTGGTGCGTCTAACAAGTATTAAAAGAGGACAAAGTTGTCACAATTTTAGCCTTTCAGGGCCATACGCTACGCATTAAATTCAAAATTGTTTCTTTCTTTCTTTCTTTGACTGGTGTTTTATGCCGTACTTAAGAATACTTCACTTATACGACGACGGCCAGCATTATGGTGGGAGGAAACCGGGCAGAGCCCGGAGGAAACCCACGACCATCCGCAGGTTTCTGACAGACCACTTCAGAATTGTGAGCTAAGTCAAAACTTGCTTTATGGAATCCCTCTCTGATCCGCTAAGAGAGGTTTTAGGAATATAACAAAGCATTCCAAAGATACCGAGTCGAAAAACTTTTGCAAATATTCCATCTTATAGAATCCCGTGTTGTCCACCCCAAGGTGCCTGAACACATGATGTCATACAGCGATGGTCTACGTGTAGCGTATACCGTTCATGCATGGCCAGAGGCGAAAGCGAGCTATGCGTCAGGATACGATAACACTTTCGCCAGGACATCCCCTGCTGTCCACCCGATTCACTCTTTGGTATTTCGCGTCCAGCATCAGTTAATCCTTGGCCACATGTCAACAAAATCTCTTGAATTTTTGACATAATGTCAAGTCCGAGTACACTGACTGTTGGTTGAGGAATCTTTAGATACGTCCTATCCATGGCTGCTCAACGTACAGCAGGTTGGATACGTCATATTCATAGGTATTCAACCCACAGCAGGTTGGATGACATATTCATGGCTGATCAACCTACAGCAGGTTGGATACGCCATATCCATGGTTGATCAACCTACAGTAGGCTGAATACGTCATATTCATGGCTGATCAACCTACACCAGGTTGGATACGCCATATCCATGGTTGATCAACCTACAGTAGGCTGAATACGTCATATTCATGGATGCTCATCCTACAGTAAGTTGGATGCGCCACATTCATGGCTGATCAACCTACAGGAGGTTGGGTATTTATTTATTTATTTATTTATTTATTTATTTGATTGGTGTTTTACGCCGTACTCAAGAATATTTCACTTATACGTCGACGGCAAGCATTATGGTGGGTGGAAACCGGGCACAGCCCGGGAGAAACCCACGGCCATCCGCAGGTTGCTGCCAGACCTTCCCACGTACGGCCTGAGAGGAAGCCAGCATGAGCTGGACTTGAACTCACAGCGACCGCATTGGTGAGATACTCCTGGGCCATTACGCTGCGCTAGCGCGCTAACCAACGTCGGCCCCCAGTTGTTTGGATACGTCATATTCATGGCTGCTCCACCTACAGTAGGTTGGATACGTCATATTCATGGCTGATTAAACCTAATGAATATGGCGTATCAAATATTCATAAACAATCAGTGTACTCGGACTACGTAATCTGGCATGTCGGAATTTCACTTGTTCCTGTAGTTAATTAATGAGCATGATAGTCGCTGAATTCTGTGTTTATTCTTCCCACAGATTCCGGTATGGATTCCGTGAAAATGAAACTAGAGGACATCTCAACTAGTCCTGTAATGAGCTTACCTACAAAGAACACCCGAGGAAAGTCTTAAAAGAATATAGTTACACACAAAAAAACGCTAGGATTCAAGAATTGATGCTTCATATTGCTCAAATGATAGCCAATATAATCATGAATATATAGTTCATATTTTTGTATACACCTGTACAAACTTAATTTTCATGAAATGGAATTTTGAAGAATTAAAAATAAATAATCTGAGGTCACATTACTTGTTAGTGATTCGACTTGTTTTAAAGTCGTTTAAGTACTTCTAGTTTCTTCAAGATAGCTAATGTCATTTGCATTGTCTGATTCATTATTCAGTAACTTGATTGGTGACAACGCTGTATTCAGGAAATATTCACTTGTGTGACGGTGGTTACGTTTACAAGTGGGAGGACACCGGGGTATCTGCAGTACATCAGTATCTGCAGTAACTTACCACATACCATCGCCACGTAGACCCACCTGACAAACGAAATCGCTGATCCACTGCAACTGTTGGGAAAACGCTGTTATTAGCGAAATATATAGTCTATACAGGATATACCAAGGTAAGAGACACTATGATACCTTTAGTTATAATCTAGAAGTTTGTAACTTGTAACTTATAACTTCAAACCAGAATAGGTGAACTAATTCAAGTTTGAACTTAGAAGTTACAACTTGTGACTTCTAACTGGAGATCTTTCACGCGGAGACAGCGATGAAAATCGATGAATGATTACGGAATGCCTTACTTCGCCGTGTTGTCCTGTTTGTCATGTAGACTGGGCATACATTGCCTTTCGTTCTAACACCCATGAGTATGACATCCATCATACAGTCGGGTGATGTAGATTTTAGAAAGGTTAAGCCATACTTGAGCTAAGCAAAGCGATGAACTCATGCACTGGATGTTGATTACGCCTTGATTGCGCTAACGTTAGCTTTGGCAAATTTTTTCCGGCCGGGCCACCAAACCAACGTTTGAACGCGTACCATTTAAAAGCCAGATGCCGTTGCCGTGGCAGTGTCACGGCGTTTGAAACAAAATTTAGGTATCAAATACGTTTCAACTGCTTTAAGTTTGAAGGCATTTATGTTCCGTATCTTTTCGCCTGTCCATTTGTCGTTAGCTCAACGTCGATCTGTTATTTCATTGGCCGAATGGGTCCGAGATTCCTTCGTTATGCTCAAATTGACTGGTTGTGCTGATAACCGCGACATATTTGACAAGAGCAGGTAATTGCGTCAGGTTTTAAATAGAGCGCGCTGTGACGTTGGTTTTGGGAACAAAAGTTTGCCAACTCTAATCTCAGATCAATATCGGACTGATAAGCAGATACCAACAAGCTCTGGAAGTATTGTTTCCGTCAACCATATCTCCTACCGGTTTGAAACGTTAGCCTAATAGGTAAATTCAGAACACAACGAAAATCGCCATAATTCCATAAAAAATGTGACAAAACGGTTCAAAACTCAGTGAAGCCGTGTACAGTTAAGTTCAATTCAGAATAACATCGTTTTTACTAAAGGCCCGCAAAACTGTTTCGTGACAAGGGATAAACGAATGGTCCGTTACTGGTTGGAGACTTACAAGTCAAACAGAGTTCACTTACATCAACAGCTAATATAGCCCCTTGTTGGTGAAGCAATATGTTGGTCGTAAGCCAGGGCACGTCGGAATTTTGAGCGAGGGCTGAGGGTTCACTCTGCATAAATTTATTTCACAGAATGCTTAACCGTTAGACTGTAATTGAGAATATTTGACCTACTGGACTGCGGTAAGGTTTTTGTTTGGAAGACACAGGCTGGCCCAGAGAAAATAGCCTCCTACTGGACAACCTGCACCCCCATTACGGGTCATTACGCTGCGCTAGCGCGCTAACCGAGTTACGGAAGCCCCATCATGATGCAGAAAAATGGCCATGACGTCCGGTTCTAAAGCTTGGTCCAAAAACGGAAGTCAACTTACGTTTCACATAATTCTGTCCCAAACATTTTAAGAAATCCACTAAAATGGACACACACCAAAACTGCGAAAATATTTATTTTACAGATTTATTTTTTTCTTTTTTTACTCGACACTGTCCAAACATCTGTTAATAGTCTTTCAACATTTGACGGCGTACTTCCTCATCGGCCAGACACGCTCTTTCTTTGCCTGCTTGTCGGTCTTGCGGCTTCGCTCGTACGGCGTCAAGGCTCGGCGCATAGCTCGTGTTTTCTTCATACGCAGATCCTTGGGCTTATACTTCTTGCCTCTGTAAAATTTCCTCAAGTTTTCCTTCTGAGTTTGGTTAATGACTGTAAGAACACGGGCTATTGACTTCCTCACTGTGCAGCTGAAATGAGAGAATACACAACACGTATAGGTCATGGTTGAATTGAGTAAATAAAACTGTTCCAAACAGAAATATACAAAGACCAATGATCACAGATGTAAATGAACTCATGTCAGAGTAAATGAACATACAAGAATGCAACTGGAGAGAAAGGACGGTTTGCAATGAAAATTGGTAAGTACAAACCAAGTCAGACAAGTTCAAAGGAGGGAGAACTCTTTCAGCTAACACTAAAAGACCGCATGGAGTAAAACAAAGGTCTTCAGTTAGTAACTGGTAAACTTTCCCACAAGCAACAAGGTGTGAAATCAGGAACATTTTTCAAAATTTTTCCTTATTTCCAAATACAACTTAAAGGAGACAATATCTGCACATGAAGAGTTAAAATACATTCTGATGTCAAATGAAAGTAACTCCGCTCCACATACCTATCACAATCAATATCAGACCTCAAAAGGTCAAAACTAAAACATCACACCTAACTCACATTTTAGACAGTTTGTTGGCCTGACCGCCGGTTACCTTGGTTACACGCAGAGTGGCCAGCTCCTGAAAACAGGGAATGATTAAATAGAAATTTCACAACATAGGTTTTCAAACAAAAAAACAAAAAAAAAAGCTTCCACCTACAAATTATGGCACGTCAGTCCTATCGATCCAGAATGAAATAAGATTCTTCAGATAGTCTCAGATCAGATATTCATCATTTGTGCCAAACATTTTTTTCGATTTATTTCCTATGAGGAGTGTTTTTCGTTTTTAATAATTATGGAACGCTTAAGAATATAATAAATGACCTAACGTACTTTCCATGAGCGAGTTTCTCACTTTTGGCTGATTCAGAGAGTTCTATGGATCTTCTAAAGATTTGAGATTTGTTCGAAAGGTAGGGTCATATTGTCTGGAAGAATGTAAGTTTCATCTGCAAAATTTATACAAATCTACAAAACATTTATTTGCTTCTAAAAGTGCTGGGAGAAATTTTTGGTCACTTACCCTAATTCACTTTTTCACCCTAGTTCACTTATTTACCCTAGTTCACTTGTTTACCCTAGTTCACTTATTTACCCTAATTCACTTACTTGACATCTGCAAGATTTACAGGTAGCAAAACCTTGCTAGTACCCAGAAGAGTGAGCGAGTGAGTGCTTGGGGTTTAACTTCGTACTTAACAATTTTTCGGTCTTATGATTTATTTATCTATTTTATTGGTGTTTCATGCCATACTCAAGAATATTTCACTTATACGATGGCGGCAAGCATTATGGTGGGAGGAAACTGGGCAGAGCCCAAGGGAAACCCATGGCCATCAGCAGGTGGCTGGCAGATCTTCCCACATACAGCCTGAGAGGAAGCCAGCATGAGCAGGACTTGCACTCACAGCGACCGCATTGGTGAGAGGCTCCTGAGTCATAATGCTGTGCTAGCGGGCTAACCAACTGAGCCACGGAGGCCCCCAAAACATTTGTTCCCATGCCGGGCAGTCACATGAAGACAAAGGAATCCTTAGAGTGCATGCAATGTGCCTCGTTGTTGCAGGACAGATTTCCACCGCTCTTTTATCTAGTGCTGCTTCACGGAGACGCCTTACCGAAGGCAAGTAAGCTGCCCCGCCCGAGGCATTATACGCTATCCCCTTCATACTGAACACCAAGCGCTGAAGTTACAATTTCCTCTTTTAAGGTCTGAGGTATGCCTCGAATAGGATTGACCCCGGATCTACCATTGCCAAAGCGGACACTCTACCAACTGTGCTATCGGAGCTGGCAGAACCCAAAAGAAAAAACCTTACTTCAGAAAAACAGCTTAATGTGACTGAACATAATACAATTGATGCTCAATGATTCGTTATCAATGGGCTTATGATTGTTAGATAGACATATTAGACAAACAAACCAAAAAGTAGCTCTCATAAATCCAGATTAGTTTCTCCGATTGGTGAAAAAGAAAGTAGCTCTCATTTGTAGGGACTCACATTTTTAAGACTATCCAGTTTTTTCAAAAGGTCATCTTTCTTCTGACCCCTGAGGTCCTTGGCCTTGACCTTCACCTACAACAAGAGGAATGAAGTGAAACTAATTCAATATATATTTATTAATGAACTCATCACAGGCACACAACTTACAAGCATGAAACAGGAAAACAGAGTTCAGCTTTAAGACTTAGGTGAGGGTCTCCTAAAAATTGACTGTCACATCAACCTTTCTCTCCATTCAGTTGTGATTAGGGAATAGTAAGGTTTCAAAAATACATTTTTCCCGAATGTACAGTGACTTCAGTAAATCAACAATTTACTCCATACCAGTACTCTAAAGTATTTCAGTATGATTTCTGTCAGGCCAGCATGCCTCCCACTGACACGAGATATAACCGACAAGTACTTGCGAATATGTAACTTGGATTCCCATTTATTTATTCATTTGATGGGTTTTTTGCGCTGTATTCAACAATATTTCACTTATACGACGGCAGCTAGCATTATGGTGGGAGGAACCGGGCAGAGCCTGGAAGAAACCCAGGACCATCCGCAGGTTGCCGTACTCCATTATACTTATAACGGCAACCAGCAGCATAGTGAGAGGAAACCAGAGTTTGAGTGAAACCCACGACCAATCACTTTTTATTGCATCTTTTTTCTCTGCCATTTACAAGTTTCTCCTTACCTAAATAACGCTTCTGCACTGTCATCGCAGAAATGTTCTTACTGGTGTAAATGGCCGAGAAACGAGATAAGGCAAAAATGCAACGACATTCTTACAATGTAAAACTATCAGTGGTGCAGTGATGGAATGCTGGGGTAGGATAGATTATTCGGTGCATACGATACTGTTGTGTTGGTGGAAGTGATTGCTAAATATCCACAGGTCATATACTCAGATTAGAAAATCACATGCTAAAATGGTGTTGAGCGTTATCTGTACTGACTGCTTTATTTGTACTTAGTACGACTCCTTAGGGAAACCGTACGAAAACGTCACTGGTTCACACGTGAATACCGATACATGTTACACCACTCAAACACAGAGACGTAAACAACGAGCTACATGACATTATCATCGATATTCAAAGTACAAATGGCACCGACAGCAAGTAAATGGACTTTTCAGCTTAGAGTAAATTTATCACTGATTATTTCGGTACAGTGACTGGGCAATTTATTTTGATCATAGAGACGATTGTCGCAGATGTACATCGTTCTTCGTTTACACTGACCATGTTGGATGAAAGTTGATGGCGGAAAAGGTCAAAACGAGGCTATTTTCTACCGTAATCCCATTGACTTCCGGTGAAATAGCCTATTATGGGCGCACGTTTCTAGATTCATTTACCATTACAATGGTCTGTACTCGAGCAAGGGTTTTTGTTCATGAAAGGGGTCGTTTTATTCTAAAAGCATAAAACATTATAACAGAAAAGTTATTTTCAAATTTGCTCCTAAAGGAAATCGAAAAAATATTTAAAACCATATTTACAAATAACTTTTGACTCTCTTCCATCTGTAGTTTACATCATTTTTTTTTGCCTTTTAATCTCCTTTAAGGACTAATGCACCATGTGCCGGCAGAATGTCACGCCACACTTCCACCAAATTTCAATGACAAAGCACGGGCGAGGCAGATGGGATTTGTATAACTCACAGTTGTCTTGTTAACATAGCAATAAGAAGCCATATCAAAATCTCAGACCCCTTCACGTTTAACTAGATATAGGACCCGAGACCACAAAACTGTTCCAGTCTAAACTTCAACCACTTTCTTCCAGGAATTCAGTATATCGGTGTTTCCACTTTCAGGCTTGTCTGCAGGGGGCTGGGATTGTCAGAGTGGTCGGGGATATACGCTTTCCCGTCTCTCAGTCCTGTGCTGCCAAGGATATAGAAATGCCAGTACTTCACTCACCACCCCGAAAGTACATAGTGTTATCTAGAAAAGAACAACTCTGTAGCGTATGCCAGCTTCATGTCAGGAGAAATCAACTGAAATTCGTCGATGGCTGTCTGAAGGACCAAAACCTTGTTTACTGGACCGATATATAGTGGCTCATGTGCGTTAGAATGGCCAAAACGTATGGTCGCATTTTATTGTTTTACCTAAATCCGCATAATTAAACTTTATATGTATACATACAAACATATATGAACCTAGAGTTGAATTTTTTTTTGCTTTTATGTACTTTTTGAACTGCTGCGATGTACATGTGTTTTGTAAAGGCACATACAGTATTGGCCTACATCCAGAACATCGTATCTTAAATGTACTGAGACTAAACAATGATATGGGCATTGGAAATTGTCAGTATATCATTGGTCAATAAATACCGAATACCAAAACGGTAGAAATTATCGTTCCACTTTTCATCTGAAATGGGCCACTTCTTCCCCAATCCACACCAGTAGGCCTACCCAACCTCTACCTCCCGACTGATCCTACGTACGAGCTAGAATTTCTGCGTACCGGCCTGCATTTCAACTTAAATTTAGAAACTAAATGCATAATTTGTAAGGGGTTATAAGCTATGGACCAGAACCACGAAACAATACCATTTAATGAAAGAGGACAAAAGAGAATGGCTGTTGACAATTTCATCTCTCACATGTCAGACGATATTGCATAGGGCTATACAGTCTGTTGGGCATATGATTAGGCTACTGCTGTATGTGCCGGATGTGCACATGGAACTAAGGTAAACGATGGGAAACCAGTTAACTTCCGGGGTGTGACTGGTCGCAGTGTGGTGTTGTCTTTTCCTTCCTGTTTTAGTTAATAACTCCGGCCGATTTAGGTTAAACCAAGAGGTTTTTTAACATGTCAAAAAATACAGGACAGTCCAGATTTCGCAAAGTCGACGTTGACCAGTTCGACGAGGACAAATTTCAGGACGAAAATGTCGAGGAAGACGGCGAAGCCGGACCGAATGAAGGGGAGATCAACACACTTTTGTCACAATATCCTTTGCACGCTTCACTTGCAAGGCGTAAAGCCGTTTCATTCTTTCTATATTTTTACCAAGATACAAGTTCACCGTCGTCGCTTTAACTTGCAGGAGTTCTCTTAAATATCGTTTAAATGTTATTTCATGTTTTTAAAGTAGAATTAAAGTACTGACTGTGTCTTCAGTTTATGAAGTGTAATGACTCATCCCAGTTTGTCGTAGGACTAGGGGAGAGTTTATTCATGATGCAACGTTAAACCCTTCATATTGCTGTCTTGTAGTACTTGATAGGGTTCTTCTGCATTATATAATATACCAAAGCAATATTAATATTTGCAAGTATTTCAGCACTTTGTCATAATGAAAGTTCACTTGATTTCTCAATCCTTGTCTGCCCTAATTGCCTGAATGTAATCACCTGATGACCTCATGGCTCATTGGTTGAAAGGGTCACTTTTGCCATAACAGATAGTCGCTAAAGTAACTAGGTAATTTGCTCATTTGCTAATTTTGATGTAATGTCACAGCTTTTCTCGCGCAGTCATCAGCACTCCCTTTAGTTGTGTAAGGTTACTAGTGGAGATGTCATCAAAGCGAATTTTAACCTGGGTGAGAATGTCTTTGAATAAGATGTCATGATAAAAAATGTAGGACATAATGTGCCCTTTAGCCCTTGTTATTTATCACCTCTAGGAGCCCTGCTAATTGCCAAAAAAACCCCCAAAAAACAAAAACAAAAACATATGTTCAAAAGTTTGAATTTCAGTTTCAAATCCATGAGGTTTTTCACTTATTTGGTGATGGTTTACTTCACCGATAGTCCTGATCTTTTTACTGTATTTTAAGTATTTTTGTCTGCTCTTTAAATTCCGGGTGAAACAATTTCATGTAAATGAAACCAGCGCCCCCCCCCCCCCCCTCCCACCCTCACCCCCCGATATGTATGTTTCAGATATTTTAATATATTCATACTTTTTAAGTTTTGGTGTAATATATTATTGTGGAAAAGTAAACAGGTCAAATTATTTGGTTAGAAATTGTTGCAACGATGGTAAAATCGTACATCTAACATTGCTTTTGTGTACTAAATTTATGAAATCACATGAGCTAAAATATCACATGTACATGTGTTGTTTACGCTACGGTACATCCCTGTTGCTTAAATTTCCTTGACTCGTAGCCACGAACAGACAAGCTGAGGCCCTGAAACATGTATTAAACCACGCCCCTCTCCTGAGCAAGAACACAACAATCAAGGTAAGAATGGTCGTCTTGTTTTAGTCACCTGATTTTTACCTGAAGACAGAGTGATGCCACAGGCTTGAATCCAGCTCTTACTTGTTTGGCTGCAGCTTTAAGTCAGAGGGTTTGTCAGGCGTTTGGTGAGTGGCTGTGATGAAGCATTCGGCTAAAGCACGGCTCTTGTTGCATTGCGCAATCAATCAGCTTCTAACCAGTGAGCTGTCACTGTTGTGGCTGTAGCTTTCAGTCAGACGGTTTGTCAGTTACATGGTTAGATGTGGAGATGGAATCCTTTCTGGAGGCAGTTTTTAAATACTTCCTTCCATGAATATGACCAGGACCTTATATTAAGTGAAATTTTGCAGATTGAGTTGTGTTGTAACAAATGTTTAATCCATGTTTCAAAGCAAACGAACTTAGGCCAGTTATTTGTTGACAAAATTTACCATTTTTACACTTCATGCATAGGTTTTCTGTTCATATATAGGACCGAGCTGCTCAGTTAGCCCTCAGAGTGTTAACTTCCTTCAAAAGTTCTGACATAGAGCCAGCGGTTAAATCTCTGGACGAAAAGCAGACGGATATGTTGATGAAATACATTTACCGGGGATTTGAGGTGCCGTCAGAGGGTAGCAGTGCTGTCCTCCTTACCTGGCATGAAAAGGTGTGTGCTAATTCTTGAATTTGCCCTGAAAATTTGCAAGGAAAAATACATTTCATAAGCAAGTAAAGGTTGTTAACTTTGGTACTGAAATTAACATTGTGCCAGTAGAATACTGCCCTACCTTCCAAAAAAACTTGATGAAATCTTACCAAGATGACCAGAACTGAGAAAAAATCAGGCAAAATATGTATCTTTGTATTTTAGGTGAAAAACAGAATTTTCACGCTGTGCTAATGTGCATGAAACTATCTTAAAATGCCACATTCCTTTGATATGTTACCAGATCTTAGAGACTGGGAGACTTTTTTTAGATTTTTATAAGTGTGGTACCATCAGGTGTAACTGAAGTAAAGGCTGATAATTTACAGGCCAGTTGAACCATTGCTCGTTTAACTCTACCAGCCCGACCAAATTTACTGGCCTCTGACCAGCAATTAATGTATAAAATCCATTTGGGTTTTGAGTCTTTTAATATGTGGTTTTAGTAACCGAAATGTTCAGAACTTGCTGTTCAAGGCCCACTTTCGGCTTTGTAAATCAAATTTTTCCCAACTTTTCTGGTATAAAGTCACATTTGCATTACGGCGCTATAACCCAGACAGTGCCATATATACAAAAAGAAGTTCTGACTTACAGACATTTGTGAAAGTGTCCCCTGATTTGTACCATATGATGGCTTCATGGCTAAACTGTATGTATGGAGAAGTTTTAAATTAATGTTTTTTTCCATCTCTCTGATGTTGTCATGCATTTTGAGTTTATCAGTAAGTTATTGAATTTGTCATCAAGTCAAAAGTTCCTAGATATTGGCATGTAGCTCAAGTCGTAAGGTCTTTGAATCCCAGCCACAAAACACACCAGGTTTGTGCTCAGTCCTGACCTTGATTAGCGATCTTGATCAAAGTCACATGTTGAACAACAATTCATAAATCTGTCTATAATACCTTCTTCATTCCCTTTTTTCAGACATACCGAATTGGTGGACTGGGTAGTATTGTTAGAGTTCTGGCCGACAGAAAACGAGTGTGACCTCCTTACCCGTGGAATCCAGGAATATTTCAGACTCTGTTTTGTAGTCTCTGTAAAATATGATTCATGGAGAAAAAAACTGTGTCATGTTTTCATCTGTAGCTGAACTGGAGCAGGCCAAAGTCGGGACTACAAACCAGTCAAAAAATGGATGTGTTCTGTTGTACATTTCATTATTAACCAATAAGAGCGAGTCTAACAAAAATTGTTGCATGCTGACATCATGGATATGATTGGCTTATCCAGAGTATGGTTGAAGATGAAGATTTTCAGAAAGTGAATTCTGATTGGTGCATTGCATGATATGTAGTTGTCAAGGACTTTGAACTCTTGTGAGAAACTAGCATTCCAGATACGTAGACACTAGCAATATATGTACCAAAAACATGAGTGGTGCAGATCTTCGATCATATTTAATAGGTCAAAGGTCAGACAAATCTCCATCTTGTCTGTGTAGGTGGAATGCTGATATCGCTTACTCACGTCCTTATCAAATCTGTGCGAGCCTAAACTATGTTTTGGTACATAGTATTTATACATTATAATTTCCTGGTAGTTTTGATGAGCTGATCACCCTGCTGTTTGAACATTCATACAGAAGGGTGATCAGTTGGTAAAAAGTTGTGTGAAGTTACAGGCAATTTGCTAATAATCACATGAAATTTCATGTGGTTATTCACCAACGTTGTACAGCAGTTCGCTGGTGAAAAATACCATGACAATTTTCTGCAATGCTGTACAGTTACCAAAAACATAAAAGAAGAATAAATTGCAAGAAAATAAGATTAATAAATATAATGATACAGTATACAGATTTCATAAAGCCCTTGTACTGTGCAGGAATACGTGTGCTAATGCAGCCTAAAACTGAGACAAATCGGTGGAGTTATCTTCCTTGACTTCCTGCGATGAACTAGCTACGTACGTATTTAGGCATTCACAGCTATGTTTTTGTCAGTTTTAATGTTAATGATACGACCGTGTAGATTTTATGAACCTATTTACACAAAAGCACCAGTTTCTCACTTCTCACATACCAGTGCTACGAAACCCTGACCAAAGGGTATATTGAAGGTTTTCGTAATAAACAGATATTTTGATACTCCGTACGATTTTTGTTCTTTGTGTGACAGTTATGAAATACCACCCAGCAGTTTGTTGTTTGGTTTGTTTCTTTTCAGTTTAATGTTGTGTGTATCTTGTACAGATCAGTCCTAATTCAGACATAAAACCTCACTAAAATGTCATGCCAAAGACGCCAGAAATGATGTATAGTAGACAAGTAATAGATATGATGTCTCATTCAGTCTTAGTATACAGACACCAGATTTTGTCCCACCTAGTCAAAGTATTCTCATACTAGACATGGTGGCCAGTATAATCACAGTAAGCTAACACCACACAAGATGTCCCATTCGCTCACAGTATACTAACACCACACAAGATGTCCCATTTGCTCACAGTGTACTAACACTAGACATGATGCCCCATTGGTTCACAGTGTACTAACACCACACAAGATGTCCCATTCGCTCACAGTATACTAACACTACACAAGATGTCCCATTCGCTCACAGTATACTAACACCACACTAGATGTCCCATTGGCTCACAGTATGCTACCACCACACAAGATGTCCCATTCGCTCATGGTATACTAACACCACACAAGATGTCCCATTCGCTCACAGTATACTAACACCACACTAGATATCCCATTCGCTCACAGTGAACTAACACCACACAAGATGTCCCATTCGCTCACGGTATACTAACACCACACAAGATGTCCCATTGGCTCACAGTGTACTTACACCACACTAGATGTCCCATTTGCTCACAGTATACTAACACCACACAAGATGTCCCATTGGCTCACAGTATACTAACACCACACTAGATGTCCCATTCGCTCACAGTATACTAACACCACACAAGATGTCCCATTGGCTCACAGTATACTAACACCACACTAGATGTCCCATTCGCTCACAGTGAACTAACGCCACACAAGATGTCCTATTCGCTCACGGTATACTAACACCACACTAGATGTCCCATTGGCTCACAGTGTACTAACACCACACAAGATGTCCTATTTGCTCACAGTATACTAACACCACACTAGATGTCCCATTCGCTCACAGTGTACTAACACCACACAAGATGTCCCATTGGTTCACAGTGTACTAACACCACACTAGATGTCCCATTGGCTCACAGTGAACTAACACCACACAAGATGTCCTATTCGCTCACAGTATACTAACACCACACTAAATGTCCCATTGGTTCACAGTGTACTAACACCAGACATGATGTCCCATTGGTTCACAGTGTACTAACACCACACTAGATGTCCCATTGGCTCACAGTATACTAACACTACACAAGATGTCCCATTGGCTCACAGTATACTAACACCACACTAGATGTCCCATTGGCTCACAGTATACTACCACCACACAAGATGTCCCATTCGCTCACGGAATACTAACACCACACAAGATGTCCCATTCGCTCACAGTATACTAACACCACACTAGATATCCCATTCGCTCACAGTGAACTAACACCACACAAGATGTCCCATTCGCTCACGGTATACTAACACCACACAAGATGTCCCATTCGCTCACAGTATACTAACACCACACAAGATGTCCCATTCGCTCACAGTATACTAACACCACACTAGATGTCCCATTCGCTCACAGTATACTAACACCACACAAGATGTCCCATTCGCTCACAGTATACTAACACCACACTAGATGTCCCATTTGCTCACAGTGAACTAACACCGTATACTAACACCACACTAGATGTCCCATTGGCTCACAGTGTACTAACACCACACAAGATGTCCCATTCGCTCACAGTATACTAACACCACACTAGATGTCCCATTCGCTCACAGTATACTAACACCACACAAGATGTCCCATTGGCTCACAGTATACTAACACCACACTAGATGTCCCATTTGCTCACAGTGAACTAACACCGTATACTAACACCACACTAGATGTCCCATTGGCTCACAGTGTACTAACACCACACAAGATGTCCTATTTGCTCACAGTATACTAACACCACACTAGATCTCCCATTCGCTCACAGTGTACTAACACCAGACATGATGTCCCATTGGTTCACAGTGTACTAACACCACACAAGATGTGCCATTCGCTCACAGTATACTAACACTACACAAGATGTCCCATTGGCTCACAGTATACTAACACCACACTAGATGTCCCATTGGCTCACAGTATACTACCACCACACAAGATGTCCCATTCGCTCATGGTATACTAACACCACACAAGATGTCCCATTCGCTCACAGTATACTAACACCACACTAGATGTCCCATTCGCTCACAGTGAACTAACACCACACAAGATGTCCCATTGGCTCACGGTATACTAACACCACACAAGATGTCCCATTGGCTCACAGTGTACTTACACCACACTAGATGTCCCATTCGCTCACAGTATACTAACATCACACAAGATGTCCCATTGGCTCATAGTATACTAACACCACACTAGATGTCCCATTCGCTCACAGTATACTAACACCACACAAGATGTCCCATTGGCTCACGGTATACTAACACCACACTAGATGTCCCATTCGCTCACAGTGAACTAACGCCACACAAGATGTCCTATTCGCTCACGGTATACTAACACCACACTAGATGTCCCATTGGCTCACAGTGTACTAACACCACACAAGATGTCCTATTTGCTCACAGTATACTAACACCACACTAGATGTCCCATTCGCTCACAGTGTACTAACACCACACAAGATGTCCCATTGGTTCACAGTGTACTAACACCACACAAGATGTCCTATTCGCTCACGGTATACTAACACCACACTAGATGTCCCATTGGTTCACAGTGTACTAACACCAGACATGATGTCCCATTGGTTCACAGTGTACTAACACCACACAAGATGTCCCATTCGCTCACAGTATACTAACACTACACAAGATGTCCCATTGGCTCACAGTATACTAACACCACACTAGATGTCCCATTCGCTCACAGGATACTAACACCACACATAATGTCTCATTCGCTCACGGTATACTAACACCACACTAGATGTTCCATTCGCTCACAGTATAATAACACCACACAAGATGTTCCATTCACTCACAGTATACTAAAACCAGACATGATGGTGCACCCAGCCACAGTGCTAACACCAAACAAGATGTCCCATTCGCTCACAGTATACTAACACTACACAAGATGTCCCATTCGCTCACAGTATACTAACACCACACTAGATGTCCCATTCGCTCACAGGATACTAACACCACACATAATGTCTCATTCGCTCACGGTATACTAACACCACACTAGATGTTCCATTCGCTCACAGTATAATAACACCACACAAGATGTTCCATTCACTCACAGTATACTAAAACCAGACATGATGGTGCACCCAGCCACAGTGCTAACACCACACAAGATGTCCCATTCGCTCACAGTGAACTAACACCACGCAATGTCTCATTTGCTCACAGTGTACTAACACCACACAGGATGTTCCATTCACTCACAGTATACAAACACCACACAAAATGTCCCACTCGCTCAAAGTGAACTAACACCACACATAATGTCTCATTCGCTCACAGTGAACTAACACCACACAAGATGTTCCATTCACTCACAGTATACAAACACCACACAAGCTGTCCCTTTCGCTCACAGTATACTAACACCACACAAGATGTCCCATTCACTCACAGTATACTAACACCACAGATAATGTCTCATTCGCTCACAGTATACTAACACCAGACATGATGTTCCATTCGCTCACAGTATATAAACCCCAGACATGATGTCCCATTGGCTCACGGTATACAAACACCAGACATGATGTCCCACCCAGTCAAAGTATTCTAACATCAGACATGATGGTGCACCCAGTCACCGGATACTAACACCAGTCTTCATGCCCCACACAGTCACAGTATACTAAAACCAGACATGATGTCCAACCCAGTCACAGTATTCTGACATCAGGCATAGTGAAACCAAACATGACACACCACTCAGTCACAATTTTCAAACATGACACCCCACTCAGTCACAATTTACAAACATGACACCTCACTCAGTCACTATTTAAACCATGAAACCCCACTCAGTCACTATTTACAAACATGACACCCCACTCATTCACAATTCTCAAACATGACACCTCAATCAGTTACAATTCACAAACATGACACCGCACTCAGTTACAGATTACAAACATGACACCCCACTCAGTTACAGATTACAAACATGACACCCTACTCAGACACAATTTACAAACATGACACTCAGTCACAATTTACAAACATGACACACCACTCAGCCACAATTTACAAACATGACACACCTCTCAGTCACAATTTACAAACATGACACCCCACTCAGTCACAATTCACAAACATGACACCTCACTCGGTTACAATTCACAAACATGACACCTCACTCAGTCACAATTTTCAAACACGTCACTCCACTCAGTCACAATTTACAAACATGACACCACACTCGGTTACAGATTACAAACATGACACCCCACTCAGTCACAATTTACAAACATGACACACACTCAGTCACAATTTACAAACATGACACACCTCTCAGTCACAATTTACAAACATGACACCCCACTCAGTCACAATTCACAAACATGACACCCCACTCAATCACAATTTACAAACATGGCACTCCACTCGGTCACAATTTACAAATATGACACCCACTCAGTCACAATTCACAAACATAACACTCGCTCAGTCACAATTTACAATCAAGACACCCACTCAGTCACAATTTACAATCATGACAACCCGCTCAGTCACAATTTACAAACATGACACCCACTCAGTCACAATTTACAAACATGACACTCCACTCAGTCACAATTTACAAACATGACACCCCACTCAGTCGCAATTTACAAACATGACAACCCACCCAGTCACCATGAACACAAAACACAGTAAAGTAAACAGTTTTTATTTGTCTTGAAACACGTTATAGAAGCTTGACATGGGACTGCCGTGTATACGTACAGCTGTAACATGGGATGCATTAAAAGGCTCATATTATGGGAAAATACGAGATTACCCCCACTCGTCGTTGTAAACACAAACGAGAGTGCAAGAAAGTTACCGACATGTTTAAGGCGCTTATCTCGGTTTGAGATTTTCCTTCTCAAAGGTCATGCTAAAGTTTAATAACCTTTTTCTAATTTTTTTGTCCAACAATGTGCAATATGGAGAGTTCGAAGAGTTGTACGTACGTGCGAACTGATTCATAGCAAACATTTTTTCTCTGTAAATATGACTGGCTTTCTTGCCCCAGTGTTGCTTCTCGTATTTTACTCCTCTGCCGTTATCGCGGACTACCCTTTTCGAAACGCTTCCTTACCATGGCAGCAGCAGGTAGATAACGTCGTAGGCCGTCTGACGCTACCAGAGATCCAAACTCAGCTGTCTAGTTGATAGGGTGCCGCCCCGCCGATAGAGCGTCTGGGAATACGGGAATACGCCTGGTGGCCCAACTGCGGTAGGGGGGATGTCGCACAGAACTCAACGGCCTTTCCACCGTTCATCGGCCTGGACGCTTCCTTTGAGTAAGTTTAGAAATGCTGTTGTTTTCATACCTCTAAACTCAAAGATAAAAGGCAGCAAAATGAAACTTATACAGGCAGAAAATTATTGAACTATTCATATAACCTGTCTACCTTTCTTACAACTGCCACAAACTTAATTTAAGTGGAAGAACTTGAGCTAAAATTATATATTGGGCAGTGATTTAAGTATCAGTACTATGCATTGTTATGGTGGGAGGAAACCGGGCAGAGCCCGGGAGAAACCTACGACCATCCGCAAGTTGCTGCCAGACCTTCCCACATACGGCCGGAAAGGAAGCCAGCATGAGACATGCACAATAAAGTTATGAGCACAATGTAGAGCTATGTATAAGCACAATGTCGAGCTATGTATAAATACAATGTAGAGCTATGTATGTGCACAATGTGGAGTTTGCATGAGCACAATGTAGAGCTATGTAGCACTATGTAGAGTTTAGTATGGACATGATGTAGAGCTATGTATGGACACAGTGCAAAGATATGTCTGAGCATAATGTAGAGCTCTGTATGAGCACAATGTAGAGCTATGTATGAGCACAATGTAGAGCTATGTTTGAGCACAACGTAGGGCGGGGTATGCGCATAATGTAGGGCTATGTATGAACACAGTGTAAAGGTATGTATAAACACACTGTAGACCTATGAGCACAATGTAGACCTATGTATGAGCACAATGCAGAGCTATGTATGAGCACAATGTAGCGCTAAGTATGAGCACAATGTAGGGCGAAGTATGAGTATAATGTAGAGCTATGTATGAACACAATGTAGAGTATGTATGAACACACTGTCGAACTATGTTTGAGCACAATGTAGAGCTATGTATGAGTACAATGTAGAGCTATGTATGAGCACAATGTAGAGCTATATATAAGCACAATGTAGAGCTTTGTATGAGCACAATGTGGAGCTAAGTATCAGCACAATGTGGAGTTTGCATGAACACAATATAGAGCTAAGTATCAGCACAATGTAGAACTCTAAAAGGCCCATATTATGGGAAAATACGAGATGTGATATTACCCCCACTCGACGTTGTAAATACAAACGAGTGTGCAAGGAGTTGACCGACATATTTATGGCGCTTATCTCGGTTTAAGATTTTCCTTCCCACACGTCATGTTAAAGTTTGATAACCGTTTTTCATTTTTATTTAAACCACGTGCAAATCGAAGAGTTCGAGTTGTACGTACGTGCGAACTGATTCATAGCAAACATTTTTTTCTCTGTAAATATGACTGGCTTTCTTGCCCCAGTGTTGCTTCTCGTATTTTACTCCTCTGCCGTTATCGCGGACTACCCTTTTCGAAACGCTTCCTTACCATGGCAGCAGCGGGTAGATGACGTCGTAGGCCGTCTGACGCTACCAGAGATCCAAACTCAGCTGTCTAGCGGACAGGGTGCCGCCCCGCCGATAGAGCGTCTGGGAATACGGGAATACGCCTGGTGGTCCAACTGCGGTAGGGGGGATGTCGCACAGAACTCAACGGCCTTTCCACAGTTCATCGGCCTGGGCGCTTCCTTTGAGTAAGTTTAGAAATGCTGTTGTTTTCATACCTCTAAACTCAAAGATAAAAGGCAGCAAAATGAAACTTATACAGGCAGAAAATTATTGAACTATTCATATAACCTGTCTACCTTTCTTACAACTGCCACAAACTTAATTTAAGTGGAAGAACTTGAGCTAAAATTATATATTGGGCAGTGATTTAAGTATCAATACTATGCATTGTTATGGTGGGAGGAAACCGGGCAGAGCCCGGAAGAAACCTACGACCAGGTTGCTGTCAGACCTTCCCACATACGGCCGGAAAGGGAGCCAGCATGAGACATGCACAATAAAGTATGAGCACAATGTAGAGCTATGTATAAGCACAATGTCGAGCTATGTATAAATACAATGTAGAACTATGTATGAGCACAATGTGGAGTTTGCATGAGCACAATGTAGAGCGGGGTATGTGCATAATGTAAAGGTATCTATGAACACAATGTAGACCTATCTATGAGCAAAATGTAGAACTTTGTATGGACACAATGTAAAACTATGTATGAACAAAATGTTGACTTATGTTTGAGCACAATGTAGAGCTATGTATAAGTACAATGTAGGGCTATGTATGAGCACAATGTAGAGCTATGTATGGGCACAATGTAAAGCTATGTATGAGCACAATGTAGAGCTATGTATGAGCACAATGTAGAGCTATGTATGAGCACAATGTGGAGCTATATATGAACACAGTGTAGGGCTATGTATGAGCACAATGTGGAGTTTGTATGAGCACAATGTAGAGCTATGTAGCGATATGTAGAGTTTAGTATGGACACAATGTAGAGCTATGTATGGACACAATATAGAGCTTTATATGGATGGAATCCAAAGCTTTGGATCAGCACAATGTAGGGGAAGTATGCGCATAATGTAGAGCTATGTATGAACACAATGTAAAGCTATGTATAAACACACTGTACACATATGTTTGAGCACAATGTAGAGCTAAATATGAGCACAATGTAGGGCGAAGTATGAGTATAATGTAGAGTTATGTATGAACACAATGTAGAGTATGTATGAACACACTGTTGAGCTATATTTGAGCACAATGTAGACCTATGTATGAGTACAATGTAGAGCTATGTATGAGCACAATGTAGAGCTATATATAAGCACAATGTAGAGCTATGTATGTGCACAATGTAAAGCTATGTATGTGCACAATGTGGAGATATGTATGAGCACAATGTAGAGCTATGTATGAGCACAATGTAGAGCTATGTATGAGCACAATGTAGAGCTATGTATGTGCACAATGTGGAGATATGTATGAGCACAATGTAGAGCTATGTATGTGCACAATGTGGAGATATGTATGAGCACAATGCAGAGCTATGTATGTGCACAATGTGGAGATATGTATGAGCACAATGTAGAGCTATGTATGTGCACAATGTGGAGATATGTATGAGCACAATGTAGAGCTATGTATGAACACAATGTAGAGCTATGTATGTGCACAATGTGGAGATATGTATGAGCACAATGTAGAGCTATGTATGTGCACAATGTGGAGATATGTATGAGCACAATGTAGAGCTATGTATGTGCACAATGTGGAGATATGTATGAGCACAATGTAGAGCTATGTATGTGCACAATGTGGAGATATGTATGAGCACAATGTAGAGCTATGTATGTGCACAATGTAAAGCTATGTATGTGCACAATGTGGAGATATGTATGTGCACAATGTGGAGATATGTATGTGCACAATGTGGAGATATGTATGAGCACAATGTAGAGCTATGTATGAACATCGGGGCTATGCATGAGTACAATGTGAGAACTACGCATTTTAGTGACTGATGGCGTTCATTTTTTACTCATTTACAGTAAAGTGTGAACACCATTTACAGTAAATATAAGCGTCATGTCCGACATTCGTATACCATTCGTAGCCCCTTAAGGGCGTTCCAAGTCGATAATCGCAAGATCCATTTCCACAACAACGTTTGACACTAGCTCCCAAAGACAAAGGTATGTGAGAAACTATACAAATAGGAAATAAAGCAGGTAACATACAAGAGAGAAGCGGTCATCAGTTTTCAATGACGCCGGGCAGACAGTGGATATTCACGGCATGAATTCCATATCAAAGTTTAAATTCGTAGTCAATGAATGAGTTCCAGGTCAAATAGCAATTAAGCAAGGTATCTCAGTCTTTGATTACAACTGTTTATAAAGACATCATACAGATGTAATGGGCACGGCTGCATTTACGGCCCCTAGCCTCAGGTTAAGATATAGTTCGAAAATGACAAGCGTTACAGACCTTAAACGAACAGATTGTGATTCAAAAGTAACGGACGAGTACGTCTTTCCCGTTAGTATCTAAGGATCTCATACTACAAGAGGCGCCATCTATGATGTTGCACATGGCATGCTGGTCTGTATAAAATCTGTCTAAATGGGAGACGGTTACACTCGGCAACCAGCGCCATCTATGTTTTTAAATAAAAAGTATGAACCCCATTTACAGTAAAGTATGAACAACAGTTACAGTGAAGTATGAACAACAGTTACAGTGAAGTATGAACAACAGTTACAGTGAAGTATGAACAACATTTACAGTAAGGTATGAACAACCTTTAGTTACAGCGTATGCCAGGTGGTGTGCGGTGGCACCATCTGATATACCCGGTATTATGCACCCATAAACCTGGCCGCTTTTATATAAGTAAAATTAAACCGCAAAATACGAAATAATTTGATTTATTTGATTGGTGTTTTACATCGTACTAAAAAATAGTTCAATATACGATGGCGGCCAGTATTATGGTGGAAAGAAGCCGGCCAGAAACCCACAACCATCCGAAGGTTGCTTTCAGACATTTTCACATACGACAAGAGAGGAAAACTTAAGAAGTAAATATATTCATAAATAATAAAAAGTTATGTATTTGGTGCGTAAATACTGATTGTATCGAGTTAAGGCAGCGCACGTGTACCTGGGTTAAAGGTAGTTAGACAATGATCGTCACGTGGCTTGTTATCTATATACTAGTCTGGTGAAGTAGACACGAACCTGCCACGAAGGCACTACACCAAATCACTGATTAGAATAGCGCGCCTACTTGAATGACAACCCCTCTTCTCAACTCTTTGTTTGACATAATGCCGATTGCAGCATTGGCGTCTCTGTTTTGACACAGTTAGCTTTGTCGTACGTTTAAGCTGTATTCAGTGAGTTTTTAAGAAATATTAAAATATAGAGTATTTAAAAGAAACGCACGCAGATATGGAGGACCCAAGTGATCATTCGCGTTCTTCAGCCGCGTCGTTTAAAAACCGATAGAAAGAAAAACCGAATCGAGATTAACAAAACAAATTAGTTAACCAGAATTCGAAATATTGAAACCGGAGGATAATATAATTTCGCGCAGTTGGTCAAAAACCGCGAGAATTCTCGCGCACAACTTCCCTTTTTGGATTTAAGTAATCGAACAGAATTACAGTTCAGAAGTTCAGGCTTATGTGTTGTGTCTCTCAGATATCATTCAAAACAACCAATTGGGTTATCTTTTGTGCTGTCTGGCAAGACCCAAAAAAACAGGGCTTCACACACAAGTTAACCCACACGGGTATATCGACATCTCAACAAGTGAACAGTTTTTATCTACAGTAGGCGTATGTGTCAGTTTATATGTCTTTTTTATCTACCTGTTGTAACAACGGCCTTCACAGATCTTCTGATACTCCTGACGGTTGTTGGCTAGAGATTACAATAGTTCCCACACGTCTGCGGAAAGATGGTGGGCTTTGGCCAGGTGTTGGTTGTAGCGTTTTTGACGCCCGCAGTCATTGCGGATTACCCTTTCCGAAACGCTTCGTTGCCATGGCAACAGCGCGTGGAGGATTTGGTGGGTCGTCTGACGTTGGAGGAGATCCAGATGCAACTGACGAGCGGACAGGGCCCCGCTCCACCGATACAGCGTCTCGGCATACGGCAGTACGTTTGGTTGACCAACTGTGGTCGCGGGGACGTCTTTCAAAATGCCTCTGGCTTCCCACAATTTATTGGTTTGGGCGCTTCCTTCGAGTGAGTGGGAAAACGTTTAACTTCACTTCGTAGCAGACATGTATTTAAAGACTGTTTGGTTATACCGGCACAGAATCAATAGAATTTCAAGGGGGGGGAAAGTTAAAATGTTTCACTCGTGAAAGAACTTTTGAATGGTCACATGGCAAATATCTAGAGCCTATTGACATCTTGTCGTCTGCTTGATGACAGAGTACTAGTGTACCTAAAGAGATACGGCGACCTCCGATCGTTTCCCATGTCTTTCGACAGATATTGTTCGAAAAATCTGCACATGGCAAAGACAGTACCAACACATGTGCGCTCAGTATGAATTTATTTTTCGACAAAGCCCTTACTGAAATGCTTTGTAGAAGAACAACAGACTTGACGCCCATGCAATCCACCAGGTTATATCGACACCCTATTGGCCAGTACTTGTTAGAATAAATGAACAGACAATAGACAATCAATAGACAATGTTGCCGGATTTCAAACTGACGTATGCATTGTTCTTTTCTTTGAGATTGTTATATCACCTGATATGTCATATTTCTGTGACATTGTTGCGGTTTTCTGTTCCCTGCCGTCGTTACATTGTTCTATTCTTTGACATTATTATATTTTTCTATGCTGAATGCGGCTTTGCTATACATTGTTCTGTTTTCTGACATGCCTGCAGTAATCAATTCTCTGACTTTGCTAAACTGTACTGTTTTATGACATGGCTACATTACTCAATTCTCCGACTTTGTTAGATTGCTCTGTATGTGTGTGCGACATCCCTTTGTTTTTTTTATTCTGTAGTTACATTTCATAGTGTTCTCTTGTGCGACATATATTGTTATATTGTTGTGTTCTGTTAGATTGTTCTATCCACTGGCACTGTTATATTCTGTGCCACTGTCAAATTGCTCTATCCTGTATCGTTGTTGTTACATTGTTCTTTCTTGTATCGTTTTTATTACATTGTTCTTTCCTGTATCGTTGTTGTTACATTGTTCTTTCCTGTATCGTTGTTGTTCCATTGTTCTTTCCTGTATCGTTGTTGTTACATTGTTCCCCTAGTCCTTACAACCGTAAAGGAATGAACAAACTACGTTACTTTCAACCATGCGCAAGATGAAGACTTAAAAGACTGCTTTCAGAGAGAACGACTCATGCATGACACTTAGCAAACCGAAGTATTCGGAATTAAACACTGTTGTTTTCTTTGTTCTTTCTTTATACTCTTTTCAGTGCTGATCTCGTCCAGAGCATCGCTGAGGCGGCCAGTATCGAAGTTCGTGCTTACTACAACTACTTTATCAATCATAACATTCCCCTAGACACCCACCGGGGTCTCAGCTGCTTCAGCCCCAACATGGACCTCTTCCGGGACCCCAGATGGGGTCGTGGTCAGGTAGGGGGACTTAATATTGATATGTTTTTACGATTCCAGGTGTACCACAACCTTTCACGAAGCACGCAATATTTTGTCGGGATGATTTTACGTTAACCTCTCGGTGCATACTTATCAACCGTCTACACCACACGACCACGAGACCTCCAACAATAATCTATTAATGTGGCAAACATTCTTGGCGCGAAGAGTGGCAGGTGATTCGAAAAAAAACCCAACGAAAATATAGATTTTTCTCCCGAAAATCTGTAAGCTGAATAAAATAACAATTTCTGATTATTGTACAGAATCCACTGATGCAGTGCTTTTTTTCAACTCTACTTATTTCTATAAATCTTGAATCCATGATCCTGTAAGAGGCAGGTCCCTTATTAGTAACATCGGTAGTATAGAATACAGAAAGGTTTTGTCATGGTTGAGCACAAGTTAAATTACACTGCAGTCAAGAGGAAAAACCGTGCTTCCAGTGAGTGAGTGCCTGGGGTTTAACGTCGTGCTCAACAATTTTTCAGTCACATGGCGACGAAGGAATACCTAGGGTGTATGTAATGTGCCTCTTTGTTACAGAACGGATTTCCACCGCTCTTTTATCTAGTGCTGCTTTACTGAGACGACTTACCGAAGGTAAGTAAGCCGCCCCGCCATAGTCATTATACTGATACGTGTTAACCAGTCATTGCACTATCCCCTTCATGCTGAACGCCAAGCGTGGAAGTTACAACTTCCTCTTTTAAAGTCTTAGGTGTGACTGGATCCAGGATTGACCCTGGATCTACCGCTCCCGAAGCAGACGCTCTACCATGGTTCGATATTTTAGACTACATTGACGTGTTTTATCTGTATGACTTTTGTCCATCATGGTTAACTGATGGTATATATATGAATGTTTCTTTCGACGCATAGGTTACCATGACGACGTACTATATATATGCGTTCGCAAGGATCTCGCGCTGGCTCATTCGTTTAACGAACCTTGCTCGCTAAAGCAGACGACCTTGGACCAGTGGAGTTAAGTGTTCGAATTTGACTTACTTTAGCTCTGCCACGGCTTTACGTCTTTATGTTTGTTTGGTATACATGGTCAGGGGCAGTCGCTTAAGGTTCTGCCCTGTGCATAACGCCACTAACTGTTCCCATAAAACTGACCGCAGAATTTCCGGTGAACTTGCTGACTACGATGCAAACTAGTAACCAAATGAATTACATTCTTTTTTACATAATTACATTTAATTTAACACATCGAATCCTGTCACATTTTCCAGGAGACGTTTAGCGAAGATCCCTACCATGCCGGAGAACTTGGATTTCGTCACGTGAAAGGTCTCCATGGAAAACAACACGCGGTACTTGCGCAACAGTGCCGGATGTAAGCATTTTACCGTTTCCGGTGGACCTGAAAATATCCCTGTCTCCAGACAAGTGTTTGATGCAAAGGTGACATGACTTTGAAAAGCAGCTCTCACTACTTTTTTAGTAACAGAACTATTTTATTGCATGTTAAATACACGAGATGACCTCTTTTATTTGCACATGAACTTTCATATTTGTAACCAAACTAGGCCAAGACCCATATTTATCAAACGTCTTAAGACTTAAGGTAAAAATTTAAACACAGTTACGCTTAAAACAAGTACTTGCTCTACAAGTAAAAATTCATTTCAGTTTATTAATGAGCCCACAAGATATAGCAATGGAACTTCATATATTTTAGATTTAATCATAACAGCTAGTATCGGTTATGTAACTGAATATGGAGTAGCTTCGCCAATGGTCAATCTTGACCATTATTCTGTATATTGTAACTTAAATATTCTGGTAAATGATAAACCAAAAGCATATAAAAGAAACATATGGGATTTTAAATGTGCTGACTTAATACAGCTTCAGTCAATTATCTCTACCACTCCCTGGGAAGCATCATATTTGATGATATGGATGATAAACTGTGTGTTTGGAACAATCTTTTCTTATCTTGTTGTGCGGAAGCAATACCAAATAAGCAAGTAACAAAACGACCAAGGGATAAACCATGGATGACAAATGATGTTCGTTATAAATTAAGAGTAAGAAATAGAAGTTTTACAAAATTTAAGAAGACTAAGTCAGAGGGAGACAGATTTCGTTTTTATATATCTAGGTGTGCAGCTATTACCACTACGAGAAAAGCAATATTAAAGATATGGTGAAAAACTAAATGGAAAACTTTCTAATCCCAATTTACATGCCAAGTTTTATTGGTCTATAATGAAATCTCTACTGGGTTCAAAAGCGAAACCACCCCGTCCCTTCTTTAATCGTTAACGATAAAAATGTATGAAGTGATACTGAAAAAGCTAATGAGTTCGTTAGGGTGTTTGTAAGCATTCAACTCTTCCGTTAGTAATACCAGTTTTACCTCCATTGACCTATTATATTGGTACACGCCTTAATTGTGTACAAGGAAGTGAAAGGGAAGTAGCTGATTTTCTGTCCAAACTAAACATTCGAAAGCTTCTGGTGCTGATGGAATTAGTAATTTCATGCTCAAAACTACAGCGGAAAATATAGCACCTTACCTCACTAAAACTATTTCATTTCTCACTTCAGTCAGGAGTCTTTCCATCAACTTGGAAACTATCTAGAAAAGGGCACGGAACAATGTACCAACAAAACCACACTATGAGGTGTTTTCTGTTCTGTGTTTGAGTTTATAAACACTTGCGTTTCGCGATTTAAGCCTTACGTTACATCGCCTTATCATTTTCAGGAATTTTTAGATATCCGTTAATGAGCGAGTCTTCAATACATACAGTTATTCATTTATTTATTTATCTGATTGGTGATATGCCGTACTCGAGAATATTTCACTTAAACGACGGCGGCCAGCATTATAGTCGGAGGAAACCGGGCAGAGCCCAGGGGAATCCTACGACCAGCTGTAGTATACAGTTATTCAAAGTTTTACCACTAAACAAACAAACAGACTTTGAGTCTATGTTAATTACATGACAACATAGGTCAATTTTGTAAATTATGTAGGTATAGATATGAAGGACTATATCAGCCAATCATTGTCCAGGTGACGGAAAGAACATGGAGGACGTACTTCCTGCCGGCGTTCGGCGTTGTGTGGAGGCTGGAAGTCTCAGTTTGATTTGTGCTTACAACAGGTATGTGGGTGTCATGTATGGTGTCTTCTGCTTTCTGTGTCTTTGGTAATTATGCTCATGTGTGGGGGTGTCATGTACGGTGTTTTTACATGGTGTTACTTGGTAATTATATAGTTAGGTAGGGTGTCGTGTGTGGTGTCTTCTACATGTTGTGTCATTGGTAATTATTATGTATATTCATGTAGAGTATCATGTGTCCTGTCTATTGCATGGTGTCTCATTGATAATTTTGTACTTGTGTCGGTCATGCGTGGTACTCCTTGCTTTGTTTTATGGCAACACAGCGTTTTGAGTTATTCCGGACTAATAACTTGTCGTCCTTCATAGTTATACATACACAGGTGCGCCCATCCCCACCCCCAACCCCCACCCTTCTCCCCCATACAACTAACAGGCATATATAAGTTGTTGTTTTTTAGTAAAGCGTTAAATAACAATTAAATCTAACTACATCAATCTTCAACTTATGCTCGTCAGTTAGTTACTTGCCAAAGGTAGGTGGTTAACCTCGGCTACTCAGCTTTTCTCCACGTATAAAACTGACCGCCATATATATGTTAATTTGTTTGGCAAAGCTATAGGCAAAAATCAAATCCAATTACTTTTATCTCTCTAATACTGACAGCATTAACGGCGTTCCAGCGTGTGCTAACAAAAAGCTGCTCACGGATATTCTTCGCGGCGAGTGGAACTTCACCGGGTACATCGCCGCAGACGCCGGCGAGCTGAGAAGAACCATCACCATCCATCACTACTACAACAACACCTTGGACGCCGCCGTGGGCTGTCTGTCTGCAGGCTGTAACCTGGAGGTGGAGGGCTCTAACCAAAGAATATACTACTCACTGAGTAAGTTCTGGGAGGGTCAAACACCAGGATATGCTACTCACTGAGTAAGTTCTGGGAGGGTCAAATACCAGGATATGCTACTAACAGAGTAAGTGCTGGAAGGGCTCTAACCAAAGAATATACTACTCACTGAGTAAGTTCTGGGAGGGTCAAACACCAGGATATGCTACTCACTGAGTAAGTTCTGGGAGGGTCAAACACCAGGATATACTACTCACTGAGTAAGTCCTGGAAGGGCAGTACACCAGGATATGCTACTCACTGAGTAAGTGCTGGAAGGACAGTACACCAGGATATGCTACTCACTGAGTAAGTGCTGGGAGGGCCGTACACCAGGATATGCTACTCACTGAGTAAGTGCTGGGAGGGCCGTACACCTGGATATGCTGCTCACTAAGTGCTGGGAGGGCCGTACACCAGGATATGCTACTCACTGAGTAAGTGCTGGAGGGCCGTACACCTGGATATGCTACTCACTGAGTAAATCCTGGGAGGACCGTACACCAGGATATGCTACTCACTGAGTAAGTGTTGGGAGGGCCGTACACCTGGATATGCTACTCACTGAGTAAGTCCTGGGAGGACCGTACACCAGGATATGCTACTCACTGAGTAAGTGTTGGGAGGGCAGTACATCTGGATATGCTACTCACTGAGTAAGTCCTGGGAGGGCCGTACACCAAGATATACTACTCACTACTCACCATTGGTTCTCATTTTCCAGTTCCCGCTATCCAGCAGGGCCGCCTGACGGAGCAGTTTGTCCGGGACAACATCAAGCCCATGTTCTACACCCGCCTGCGACTCGGAGAGTTCGACCCTCCTCAAATGAATCCTTACAACTCGCTGGACGTTAAGGACGTCGTCCTGAGCTTATCACACAGACAACTCGCCGTGGAGGCGGCCATGAAGAGTTTCGTCCTTCTTAAAAACTTACAGGGTGGCCTCCCCTTCACACAAAACTTCCAGAAAATTTCGGTCAGTACCTTGTAAACACATTTCTTTATTTTCTTTGTTTCCCCGCAGAAATCTAAATGGTTTCCATAAAAACATTTACCATTTTCACCATTTCATCCAAGTCAAAATTTCAACTCCCAGTACCAAACACTAAATAGTGTGAGGAGATCAGAAAGAGCTTCACGAAGTATGCCCCAAGGACACATTTGCAACTATGTTTGCAATAGTGGCGCGTGATTTTACGATATCTTGCCATTGATACCACGCTACGTGCAAGGTCCAGCAACTTCGTAAAACGGGTCTCAGAAGATTTGTTGCGATTTGTTGAATATTACGTTCATCATTCAGCACCAAAACAAGGTTTACAATAAAAGATGGAATGCTGAAACACCTCAGCCGAATACACCAGACATGATGTTCTGTCCAGCCTTAGTAAACTTACGTCGAGTTATTTCCCTTATACGAGGCAATATGAGTATCTCTGACTTCATGATAATTGTTTGAGAGACTCTTTGGACCTGCATTCGACTTTCGTATTTACGTTCATATAGGTATCCAAACTATACTGACCCTTATAAACACATTTTGTTATTTGTTTCATTTTCTGTTGTCTGTAAAACGTTTATGCGTCCAAGTTAGTTCAGTATTGTAAACAGCGTCCATCGACAGTAGAAAGGATGAAGACGTTGTCTGTTGTGTGCTATCGTATGCTGTATAACCTATAGCATTTCCCTACTGAAATTTCAGTTTGACATCTTGGGTGTAACCCAAATCAGGATTTACGGAAATTTTTTGAGCAAGTTATATAGTTTTCCTTCGCGTACAATTCTCGCTATATTATAGGTTGCAATTGTATAATAAATAACACTATTATTCATTCGTCGCTTCAAGGATGACTCTGACAACTTCTCTGGGTGATTCGAGTTCAGTTCAAACAAAATGTAGCACATTTCGACCAATGAATTGCCAGAGCGAATGATCTGTTGTGACCAATCAGAGAATCTGTCTTCACATGAACAGCTCCTTTCTACTTATCACTGCCCCCTTTTTTTACGTTATTCTGCTTATATCATGGTGCTAGGGGGCATGTAAATTGCTACTATTTATGCATTTAAATGAACAGTTAGAATAAAACCTTAACTGAGATAAATTGACAAGAGGCCGTATTTTACGTGTGACCATTTGCCAGCTATCACACTGTCGCCTCTTCCCCGGCTTTGCTCTCTATGCTGTACGTCTTAATTATATTGTAAATATTAAATGTGATTACAAGACAGCATTTTGAGTTATTCAAGACCAGAGAGGTCTAATAACTAGCAATTCACATCACTACATTTTTTTACCTAATTCTGCCTAAGCCGTGGTGCTAGGAGGCGTGTAATTTGCTACTATTTATTCATTTACATGAACAGTTAAATTGACAAGGAACCATATTTCACCGGTTATGTGTTACCATTTGCCACCTGCCACGCTGTCGGCTGTGTCCGGGCTTTTCTCTCTCCGTGATGTACGTCTATAATTGTATTAAATATTTAACCATGTAGCTGCTAATTTCTTTATCTTTTCAGACCGTATTATCTTTTTGGTTTTTGGTTTAAACATATGACTTCAACCTCAACGTCCTGATTCCAGGTGGTGGGCCCAATGGCGAACAATTCAGCGCAACTTTTTGGAGATTACACCTCTAAAACAGATCCTAAATTTACTAGCAATCCGCTTCAAGGACTCTCTGGGTTGGCGCCCAATGTCGCGTTCGCCGCTGGATGTAAAGACACGTTCTGCACGCGATATGACGCTGATGACGTCATTGTGGCGGTATCTGACACTCAGGCGGTCTTCATATGTTTAGGAACAGGTAGTTGGCATTGTTACGAAATGTATATATCATGATGTCACATAATGCAAACATTGCCTATGTAGCCTGATATTGAACGCATCCTGGACATTTCCATGCATATAACCAATATATTCGATAAAATATAAAGTGTATTTATCGTTGTTTTACCATATAGTACACTTAATTGTATCTGCTCAAAACATTGTTGGACAAAAACATATAGGTGTGTTGTGCCTGGTTTTACATGTGTATTCTAGAGGTAAATGTCCGGTGTTGAGGGGGGGGGATTGTTCATGAGGGGGGAAATGTCCAACGGGGGGTCAATGTCCTCTCTCTGATATTAATCAAAAAAGATACTTACATGTTAGCGGAGAAACTCTATGAAAATATTGGCAAAACAGGCTATATTTACATTCATGAAATTTAATCCGTCAACAAGTGTCTACATCAATCCCTCGAAACATTAATTTTATTTCAGGCCAGGCCATCGAAGCGGAGGGAAACGACCGTAAGGACATTGAACTTCCGGGACAACAATTACAGCTGTTAAAAGACGCTGTGACGTCAAGTGAGTGACACCAGAGTTTTGAGTGACCCATTGTTAAGGATTTTTCTCATTTACTGATGCCGGTGGCTTTTAAATCATTACTTTTCCTGTCACCGCATGAGAACATTCCTGGAAACGGTTCTATGTATTCGATTGTTGTTTTACGCCGTTCTTCAAGAATGTTTCTCTCATAAGACGGCGGCCAGCATTATGATGTTTTCCACCTTATTCAACAATATTTCACTTATTTCACTTCCACCATTTTGTAACACAACCGAAGAATGATTTGGTGCCAGAATAACATACCATGGGTTGATTAAGTCAGAATTTAAAATGCGGTCTAAAAGCTTATTTATCGGCTTTAGAACTGTAACTTTTCTCCACCTTATCAATGTTATCTTAAGATAAATGGGGTTTTAAATTCATGTTTGATGATGTGTTGTGTTTTTTTTTTAGCTCCCTTGAACGTACCAATCGTCCTTCTGCTGTTTAATGGCGGCCCTCTGGACATCTCGTGGGCAGTCGAGAGTTCTCGCGTGACCGCTATCCTTGAGTGTTTCCTGCCCGCCATGAGCACGGGCGAGGCGCTGAATGGCGTCATCAGAGGTTCCGGGCCATTCTCCGTGCCTGCAGCGAGATTGCCATACACATGGCCAGCTAATGACGCTCAGGTTAGTCTAACTGTAGATTCTCTCACCATGGCCTGACGCCAAAAAACTCATCAGATTTCATGATTTGAAAGGATATGAACACGACGCGTTTAGCCTGAGACATGAGTTTAAGGATGGCTTATGTATAGGCCTACTTGAACGCGGGGATCGCTGGCCACCCTTACGCCTTACCCCATATTAAAAGATCACAGCCGAGATCCTTGGCTAGACTCGTTATGCCTAAAATATCACTTAAACCTCGGTTTACTCAAATGAGGGTTTATCCACTAAAATCAGATCTAGTGGCAGTTTTCCTCGATCTCACGAAAGACAGATCTAGTGACAGTTTTCCTCGATTCACGAAAGTCAGATCTAGTGACAGTTTTTCTCGATCTCACGAAAGTAAGATCTAGTGGCAGTTTTCCTCGATCTCACTAAAGTCAGACCTAGTGACAGTTTTCCTCGATCTCACGAAAGTCAGATATAGTTGCACTTTTTCTCGATGTCACGAAAGTCAGATCTAGTGGCACTATTCCACAATGTCACGAAAGTCAGATCTTGTGGCAGTTTTCCTCGATCTCACTAAAGTCAGATCTACTGACAGTTTTCCTCGATCTCACTAAAGTCAGATCTAGTGGCCGCTCCATATAATGAATTGTCATTTACTAGACCTGGAGTAAAACTTTTCCCCAGTTCGTCTGATTGTTCACCCAGTCGAACCGGATTGGTTGTTCAGTGAAAGGTTAGGGAGGACTGAAAGTATGCGTTACAACAGATCTAGTAAATGACAAGTCATTATACTACTAGATTTAACGTTAGTTTTGTTGAATTTTTCCCTTATGGTGGGGAACCTTTCCTTATATGAACCATTCAACGCACACTTCATATGTTAAACATGTAAAATATGAGCGATTTTTCTTTCCTCGAGATGCATATTCTGCAACTGTTAAATATTTGGATGAAGGATTTCTTATCTGTATCCATCGGAAAGATTTTTATTTTACCTTTCTATCGGGAAGAGTGTGACTTTTTACCATCCCATTGGGAACATTGTTGCTTTACCTTCCATAGAAACATTGTTGCTTCAAGTTCCACCCGGAACATTGTCTCTTTACGTTTCAATCAGAAGTAGTATAGCTTCTCATCCCGCCGGATACATTATTGCTTTACATTCCCATTCCGCGGGATACATTGTTGTTTTACTCTTCCATCCCGCCGGATACATTGTTGTTTTACTTTTCCAACCCGCCGGATACATTGTTGCTTTACCTTCCATCCCGCCGGATACATTGTTGTTTTACTTTTCCCTCCCGTCGGATACACTGTTGCTTTACTTTTCCATCCCGCCGGATACATTGTTGCTTTACTTTTCCATCCAGGCGGTTACATTGTTGCTTTACTTTTCCATCCCGCCGGTTACATTGTTGCTTTACTTCTCCAACCCGCCGGATACATTGTCTCTTTACTTTTCCATTCCACCGGTTACATTGTTGCTTTACCTTACCATCAGGAATATTATTACTTTACCTTTATATCTGAAAATGTTAGTTTAACTCGCCACTGTTATTTTCCCTTTCCATCTATTTCTTTTCCTTTCCATCCTGTACATTGTTGTGTGTTCGTTCCAATCTCGAACATTGTTGTTTCCCTTCCCATATTCAATATTGGTGTTTCCGTTTCCCATCTAGAACATTGTTCACACCCTTCCTATTTAGAACATTTTTTTTTTGTTTTTCATTCCCTCTGAAACTGAGTTATCTGTTCTTGCTTCAGATTCCCAATATGACGGACTACTCGATGAACAACCGGACGTACTGGTATTTTGAGGGTCAGCCTCTATTCCCGTTCGGTTATGGCTTGTCCTATACGACCTTCAGTTACTCCGAACTGAACATCCAAGCTTCCGCTATCCAAGCCGGCAACCCGCTGAACGGTTCTATCGTGGTGACCAACACGGGAAAATACGACGCGGACGAGGTATACACAGTAACTCTCGTGGTAGACGCCTCCGTACCTAAACCATTTTTTTTTGTTGCAAGTGCTGTTGCCGAAAAGATCCTGGAGAAAAGGAATTATTCTATTTTTTAAATTGCTTTCAAGGCTTTCCAAGCGATGCAGATGTATACAAGGTGCTGGATAAGGGGAATTCTTTTTTTACAGGTAAAAACAACATTAAATATATCCTTATCGGACACATAAAGGTAGGAATTTAGATGATTTTGACCATAGTCACACCGAATATTTCATATGTTTCACACAGGTAAAACATGTGCACATTTATGCGACAGCGAATTCGATCCTGTCAATGGTAATACATTTTCAGATGTAATTTAGATGTACATGTAATGTAATGGACAGGTAATGCATTTCCTTTGTGACAAAGAGGTTCGATGCTGTCACACTTTTTAATTATATTTCATGCATACATGTAATGCAGATATACATTTTGAGCCGGTTAGAGGGTTCAAACCTGTCAGTGGTCACACATTTTTCTTCGTTTTATCTCACACAGACAGTCTGGATGTACATTTATGTGGCATAGGGTTCGAACCTGTCAGTGGTACACTTTTTCCTTCCGTTTTTATCTCTCATATAAACACTCTTGATGTATATCTCGAACCTGTCAGTGGTTACACTTTTTCCTTCCGTTTTATCTCTCACACAGACAATCACTATGTACATTTATGTGGCATAGGGTTCGAACCTGTCAGTAGTAACCCCTTTTTCTTCCCTTATCTCTCTCTCAGGTAATGCAGGTATACATCTCGTGGCAGAAGCCTAAACATCCCGCCCCTAGGGTACAGCTGTCAGGGTTCGGCAGAGAACACATCACCGTCGGGTCCTCCTACACTTTCTCTTTCTCTGTCTCACCCAAGAGCCTGGCCATATGGGACGACGACCAGGGATGGGTAGTTTATCCAGGTAAAACTAGTCTATACAGATGCTTGTGTAAACGAATTTGTGTTAATCAAGCGTCATAAGGAACGGCAGGCTACAATACAAAAAGGCCCTGGACTACTTCCGTTCAAAGAAGCTGTGTTAATTTTTTTATTATTATTATTTATTATTTGTTTTATTAAATGCAAGTCTTAAGAATACTACTAGACATCTGAAACAGCAACCTGCGAATGAACTTGGGTTTCCCCCGGGCTCTGCCCGGTTTCCTCCCACCATAATGCTGGCCGCCGTCGTATAAGTGAAATATTCTTGATTACCGCTTAAAACACCAATCAAATAATTAAATAAATCTGAAACAAGTGTCGAAGCACATTAGACCATTTATAAAATAGGAAAGTTTGCATGTAAAATACTAATTATACGTTATGCTTGTATCAGCCAGGTGATGTAGCAGCGCCCCCTATCCCGACAAATTGGTCGAAGGCGATCATGGAAGGTAACCCACTGTTTCAATCTCTTCTCCCCAGGTATGATGAACGTGTACGTGGGTGGTCAGCAGCCAAACGTCAAGCCAGCTGTCAGCTCAAACGTTCTCTCAGCGGAGTTCCAGATAATGGGAACGAAAGTTCTAGGGAAATACTAACCCAAAGTGTTTGTTAATAAACATGTGTACATATATTGATACTTTATAAGGAGTTTCGTCTCTGTTTGTCCACCACAATACAATTCCTGACAACCGTTACAACGCAATTTCTTCGAATCTAGTCTGATCTAATCCATCTTTTATTGAATTAACTGGTTCAGTTGTTTAAAAGGTTTTGAAAAGTTAAGCCTGAAATTTTAATACCAGTCTGATTCCAATACAAAATCAGATGGACTTAAGTCTGGGACTAAAGTTATATACCGGATTGAAACTGCTATATATAATACTTTTGAACATTTGGGTCCAGGTGGTGAATCACTCAAGTCTAATTTACACTCAAAAAATGAATCTTAATTTTAATAGAAAGTCTATGGTGTCAAAATGTATTATGTTATTATAACGCAATATTGTGTCGTATACGCCATGTTATTTTCTTAATTTAATAGAATATTTGTGTTGAATTAATGGAATGTGTGTGCTGTATTTAACAGAATAATCTGCTGCAATATCAGAATATTTTCTAGCGTCACTCAGACAACAGACGTTCTGCTAAATTTAACAGAATGAACGACACGTTCTTCCTTTAGTACTCTCCTGTGAAGTTAGCTGCCAAATTACTCAGGGCCCGACTTGTGCAATTTACTGAACTCAACAAGTTTTGTGAAACAGCCTACATGCGCATTTGAGAAGAATAAAAAAAAGGTGAGAATCTGCGGTGCAGTAAAGATTCTGATAACTATATTTCTACTTTCACTTTCGTGAAACCTGAGTCATGATGGTTACATTTCTACTTTCACTTTCGTGAAACCTGAATCATGATGGTTACATTTCTACTTTTATTTCCGCCAATCTTATCGCTTATAGCTATATACTTCTACTTTCAACATGAATAAACATTGATATGAACATCTGTATTTTGATTGGATGTTGCAATATGATAGAGCAAGAACGAACATTAAAAAGGAACCTGAGGCACAAACCTCATTATTTATTATTCTTTTTAAATGTTTGTGTACTGTTAACACACATGTAAATAAATGTGAAAATCATATCTGAAATCTGCTTGAAATTCTCTTTAAGATGCATGACGCATATTTCATCTAGTCGTGGTTTGCTGTTTTAAACTAACTTGAACCCTACTGTAGGCCTATACTTCTCGCCTCGGTTCACTGATAGGTCGATGACTAACTATTAGGCTACTTCCCCAAAATAGATTAATATCTATTGTTTGTTGGAGTAGACCCTAAATCTAAAGGTGTGCTTTATACCTGTATCAACCTATCCACTGCGTAGTTGGACTCTGAGACTAAGTTGGTGCCCTTGAAAGCCGTTTCACACTGAAAACGATTTGGTACCAGTCACGTGACACGTATTGGCCTCGTGAATATTTCAAATTTGGCAAACAGCCAAACTGTTGTGTACACGCCATGTGGCAAAGGAGCATATTTTCTGAGCTGTGGCAAAGGGCCATATTCCTGAACATCATGCACTGCTCCACCAGACCAGCTTGATCTTTGGAGACTGTGCGGCCCACGTAGACTGGTTTAGGCTTAACCACATCTCTAATGTTCTTTTGCCGACATGTAATCAGCATTCGTCAATAAAATTCTTTCAGTTGTCCATTATACTGAAGTTGCGCATACTTTGGAAAAGTGAGTGAGTGACTACGAATGAGTCCTTAGAATGCATGTACGTGTAATGTGCCTCCTTGTTGCAGGACGGATTTCCACCGCTGTTTTATCTAGTGCTGCTTCACTGAGATGACTTACCGAAGGCAAGTAAGCAGCACGGCCCATTATACTGGTACACTATCGATGCACTTTCGCTTAATGATGAACACCAAGCCAAGAAGTTACATCTTATTCTGTTAAAGTCTTGGGTGTGACCAGACCCAAGTTTGATCCTGGATCTTCCGCCCCGAGGCGGAGGCTCTACCAACTGAGCCATAGGGGCCCGGTTACTTCAGATAAGAAGAGCGCTGCCTGTGCTGTAAGCAGTAGCGTGGTGAAGGTGAATTGTGAGTTGGCTGTTGACCACAGCGCGAAATACGCTGGTTATGATATGTCGAATGTATGCACGTGGATGACGTCATCGAATCTATCTCTGTAAAGGCAGATATTTTGTTGTGTAACACTGTGTTATTTCCACCACAAAGCTGTAGTTGTTGTTGGGGAACCCCCTAACCGAGTCCGTTTATATGTTTAAAGCAGTGTGAGTTGTAAGTCGGTTATGAATAAGAACTCATTGTCATGTATACCGTTGTTCGTTTCAGGCTACCCTTTGTGGGACATTTATTCTCGCATTGTATGCAGGTCAAATAAGAGCCCTTAAAGACCGTGTACTGTATGATTGGACAATACCGTAGGCCTACAATACGGTGTAACATTAGCTATAGTGGTACAGCATACAGTGCATACACCGGCGGCTAGACGAGAAGTGGAGCGGCTTTGGTCACGGGGCAGTGTTCGTGAAGACGTCAGCTTTTGGACTCCCTATACCAGCTGTTCTGTCAATGACAGGCCCCCCGGCATTCATATCACTCTGCTTTCTTAGGTGGATTCCATCCTTTTTCCTTTTGGAGTATGTTTAGTCGTAGATTCATTTATTGGAGCTTCTCCATCATTATACATGACAGACCTATACTATAAGTTTATCGCAGAACCAAGACAAGCGGAGAGACTAACAGGATGCACAAATAAGGTAAGTAAGTTTTATAGAAAGATACACACAGCAAGAAATCTAGCTACCTAAAAAAGACCACATTTTTTGTAATTTTTGCAGTGACAAATTTAAGCAGTCTATAGTGTTCTAACTGTAGAACAGCACAACCTGTGAGCTTTGAAGTCGCGGGTTCAAATCCCCACTTTTCACCGTATCCTCCCCTGCTCCCACACCTCCACCAACCGATGCCCCAGGTACAGCATTTTACACAAAGGTAACTAAGGTGCGAAGTAAGGTGAATTACGTTCGGAATTTTTAAATTTTATTTTCTTTAGGGCTCCTATATATACATATGTTTATACTCCTTACAGTGCATGCGCCACTCCGTACACTCACTTTGCATCGCTGTCACCACTAGATAACTTTGACCTTTACTGCGTGTGCGACGCACGTGCGATTGTTTTGTCTTGGCCTCATCATGAACACCCTCCCGCTGATCTATTATCAGCGTTCGTCACTACAGTTGTTTCAGGTACATGTCCGTTAGAATGACGTTGGTCATCCTTCAGATAAAATGAACACGTCTTCAAGCATAAAATACAGACAAATCGAGACAGAGTGTTTGTGTTTTCTGACATGCCTACTTCCTGCCTTATCACTGTTACCCCTTTGGCCGTGGCGATGCTCAAGATTTCTGTACAAAATTTGCTAACGGCGGCGGTAATCTGGGATTAAGATAGATCTGTCGTAATCCCAGCAGTAATGTAAAATGAAGGCAGATTGCGGCGCATGCGCTGCGAGGAGTATGATTTGCTTATTGCACCATTTTTAAATCAAGTTTAAAAAGATTGCACAATGCCTCAGGGATCACATAGGTCAAAGTGTTGCATCAGTCATAGTTGTTACACGCACGTGGGATGAACTGGCGCTATTTCGTGCCTGTTTTACGTTCCCTGTACAGTCTGGCTTGGTGACATGATGCGATCAATACTGGGTCATGGCACCGGGCTGGCGTGCTTTTCCCCCCGACCAAGGAGGCCCCACTATCGTTTGTTTAAGACCACTTGTTTACCACCAATAAGACGTGCACCTCTGAAAGCCACTGCAAAATTGACCGACATAGCATAATATTAAAATTCTAGAGTATTTCGACAAACAAAGATCAAATAAATACACGGTGTGGCTTCAAACGTATGTAATGAAAAAGTTACGACCGAAATTTCTAAGAATGAGAAACTGAAAGGCGCCTTTGAGTTGTCTTGTGTCTTTTGTAAATAAATTGTTTGCGTGGAACAATGTCAGAGATGTTCAAGTACAGAGGTATTGATTTTTAATTTGTGTTAGGCATTGATTCGTCTTTGACCCTAGTATGCTATTAGTATCTCAAGTTTCTTTTTTCATTTTTTTTTGTTGGTGTGGAAAACTACACTAAAGATTGTGGATAAGCTTTATATCCTTTGATTGCTGTTTAACATGGCATCCTATCTATGCCAGCAAAAAGCACTCGTAGGCCTATCAACCTCTAAATCTTAAAACTAAACGCATTCATGTTTGTACGGGTTAAGGTACTGTTTAAAACACGAAGTCGACTTTCAAATAGGCCTTTAACGTTTTGAATCCCGAAATATGAAACGAGACCGAGAGTGTTGAATTCGTCATCCTCTTTTAAATGTAAAACGCAAATATAGGTTGTTTCTTTGTTTGTGGCTCTCTAGCAACTAGACATTCTAAGTATAACTCTCTCAAACTATACCTACACATGGAGGCTAAAAATAGTACTCGGTGGATTAGTTATTGTCGTCACCAAATACTCAGTGATGAGCCCATATCAAACATATACGGTATTTCCTTCTGTAAGTAGTAACCTTCTATGGACTAACCTCATCGGTGAGCAAACATTCCCCACTGTTGCTTTACACAAAACTGTGTACAGTTGACCCAATTGATTGAGGTCATGTAACCGGAAGTAGGCATATATACACGTTGATTGTTGTCATTCAAAATGACTTGAAATATACCTTGGTTTATCCCACCTGTCTTTATTGTACCTTTCACAATATCTTGTTCCTTCTGCAGCAATCACACTTTACTCTGCTATAGCCTATCTACTTCTGTATACGGAGAAAAAAGTTTAGGTCACACTGATTCAAGATTCTGAATTGTTCAAAAGATGTAATTCATTTCAGAAAGCAGAATACTGTTAACAGATAGGCCGTCCTTGAAGACTCATCTTTTATGACTCATAAAAAGTAGATACAGTAAGTCGCCAAGATGAGTCTCCAAACTGAAACAATTAAAGACGTTCAAATATTGTTTGATTGATCGATTTTATTCACCAAGATGGAGTATGGATTGACAACCATGATTAAATCATGGTGGTGGAAATAAATCATTCAGTGAGCATGTTCTATCCGGTGGCAATGGAACAGTTATATATACACATAGATCATGGTGGTGGAAAATGAGCTCTCAGTGAGCATGTTCTATCCGGTGGCAATGGAACAGTTATATATACACATAGATCATGGTGGTGGAAAATGAGCTCTCAGTGAGCATGTTCTATCCGGTGGCAATGGAACAGTTATATATACACATAGATCATGGTGGTGGAAAATGAGCTCTCAGTGAGCATGTTCTATCCGGTGGCAATGGAACAGTTATATATACACATAGATCATGGTGGTGGAAAATGAGCTCTCAGTGAGCTTGTTCTATCCGGTGGCAATGGAACAGTTATATATACACATAGATCATGGTGGTGGAAAATGAGCTCTCAGTGAGCTTGTTCTATCCGGTGGCAATGGAACAGTTATATATACACATAGATCATGATGGTGGAAAATGAGCTCTCAGTGAGCATGTTCTATCCGGTGGCAATGGAACAGTTATATATACACATAGATCATGATGGTGGAAAATGAGCTCTCAGTGAGCATGTTCTATCCGGTGGCAATGGAACAGTTATATATACACATAGATCATGGTGGTGGAAAATGAGCTCTCAGTGAGCATGTTCTTTCCGGTGGCAATGGAACAGTTATATATACACATAGATCATGGTGGTGGAAAATGAGCTCTCAGTGAGCATGTTCTATCCGGTGGCAATGGAACAGTTATATATACACATAGATCATGATGGTGGAAAATGAGCTCTCAGTGAGCTTGTTCTATCCGGTGGCAATGGAACAGTTATATATACACATAGATCATGATGGTGGAAAATGAGCTCTCAGTGAGCTTGTTCTATCCGGTGGCAATGGAACAGTTATATATACACATAGATCATGATGGTGGAAAATGAGCTCTCAGTGAGCTTGTTCTATCCGGTAGCAATGGAACAGTTATATATACACATAGATCATGGTGGTGGGAATAAATCATTAAGTGAGCTTGCTCTATCTGGTGGCAATGGATCAGTTTTATATACACATAGATAATGATGGTGGGAATTGAGCTCTCAGTGAGCTTGTTCTATCCGATGGCAGTAAAACAGTTATATAAACGTATATATATATATATATATATATATATATATATATATATATATATATATATATATATATATATATATATATATATATATATATATATTAAATAATTTTGATTCGTGGGAAGCTCTGCCAGCAACCTGCGGATGGTCGTGGATTTCCCCCGGTTTCCTCCCACCATAATACCTGCCGTCGTCGTATAAGTGAAATATTCCTGAGGTACGGCCTAAAACACCAATCAAATAAATAAATAAATAAAAAAATCATTCAACCAAGACAGTTGTATATATTACATATATTACTTGCAAGTTTTGTGCTCGCACAGTATATAGGTCGACATGTCAGGTGCATAGTTCCTTTTTTGTGAAACGTAAACGGTAATATTTTACACGTATGTAAAAACGTAAGTTGTGCGTTGGCAAGTGTCACGTGTATCAAATGTACGATGCTACGTCAGGAGGATTTTCAGTTACCTAGGGAAGGTGCCATTCCCTCGGACACATCTCATCTCCCACCACCCTTAATCCTAACAGCCCTCAAACAAGTGAAATATTCTCCAGTAGGACGTTAAACACTAATCAAATCAAACAAAATGTAATACGCTTGAATGTGTACATCATGAATTCGTGACTGAAAATGACCTATAGACAAATGTGGTGACAAAATAATATGTATTTTAATACACTTAAACATAATTTTGTCTTCATTTATTCTCTTTGTTCTGTTTTATTGCAAAGTTTCCTTGGCGACATGTTTTGCTGGTGTATATGACCTTACAACCTTCCAGGCCCAGGGGGAATTCCCATAGGTTTCCTTTAAGGGGGAGGGGATTTCCCATTTTGTCGATCTCATTTTCGCCATGATTCCAGATTATTCCGCGTACGCTTTGCGCAATCGTGATTTGTTAATGTCACTATGTCGATTATCCAATCGGAATGTATTGATATTTACCAGTAATAAATGTCGACCCTGTTTTTTCGCTTTTCACGAGTTATTTCCTCACATGGTGTGAAGGTCCACTTGTTCTCACTTTTGGCAGACCGCTTCAATACAACAAAGTAAACAGATCAGGTTATATCTGTACATTTATTATCTGCATCACGTAATTAGTCAGGTGATGTGTGAAAATAGGTCAGTGGGCGTGACTTACTCTTCTGTATCTAACTGGTCGTTTATACATAACGTCATTAGAGTTATGAGAAACCCCAGCAAAACTGGCTTACAAGGTCACATCGTTACATGTACATTGTTCGTACAGGGCGTACCGAAACAAGCTTAATCAAGCTTTGTGAGCGTTTTGACGTGATAGAATCCTATGTTATAGACAAAATGTTCCTAAAGACAAACAAGACAAAGGTATTCACGGTTGTTGCAAATTATTTGGTAGCCACGAATCATTTCTTCAAAGACAAAACACCATTGGTTAAAAAGTATTGGGGTAAAAAGGCCTATTAGGTCTATCACACACTTTGATGATACACGGAGACATCGCATATAGTAATACGCAAGGTATAGGCCTATGTGCACGATTTACACTTAATCGCGACACCAGCTGCATGACAAGAAAGTCGAAATTTCATCTTTTCATCCCAATTTTTTTCCACCGTGACAGTAATGGGTTTGCGTATGTACATGTACTTCTTCCTATAACCTTAGCGAGTCCCTTATATTTCTTATTATTTCATATTAAGAAATAGTGTTAGTCAGTCTCAACGGTAATGTCATTTCACACTGAGAGATTCTGTCATGTTACACAGGTATACTGTTCTGCCAATCTCAGGGATACTGTCGTGTCACACTCAAGGGTACTGCCATGTTACATTTATGGATATTGTCATGTCACACTCATGGATAGTGTCATATCACTGTCAATCATATTCCCGTGTCACAGCCCGGGATACTGTCATGTCACACATCGGGATGCTGTCTTGTCACACTCCGGGATACTGTCATGTCATACTCAGGGATATTGCCATGTCACACTCAGAGATACTGTCATGTCACACTGAGCGATACTGTCATACCACACTCAGACATACTGTGATGTCACACTCAGGGATATTCTGTCAACTCACACAGAGGGATATTGTCATGTCATACTCAGAGATACTGTCATGCCACACACAGGATACTGTCGTGTCACACACAGACATACTGTGATGTCACACTCAGGCATACTCATTACTGTGATGTCATACTTAAGGAAAGCGTCATGTCATACTCAGGATTCTGTCGTATCACATTCAGGATACTGTCACGATACAATAAAGATTCACGGCATGTCACTCACTGAGCTGCTGGCATGTCACACTCAGAGATCATGGCATGCCAGAATCAGGGGGTACTATCATATAAGCGTCATGTCCGACAATCGTATACCATTCGTAGTCCGTAAAGGGCGTTCCAAGTCGATAATCGCAAGATCCATTTCCACAACAACATTTAACACTAGCTCCCAAAGACAAAGGTAAGAAATTATATAAATAGGAAATAAAGCCGGTAACACACAAGAGAGAAGCGGTCATCAGTTTTCAAGTCATGAATTCCATATCGTCCAAATTCGTAGTCCATGAAGGAGTTCCAGGTCAAATAACAATTAAACAAGGTATCTCAGTCGCGCTTTGATTGCAACTCTTCATAAAGGCATCATGCAGATGTAATGAGCACGGCTGCATTTACGGCCCCTAGCCTCAGGTTAAGATATAGTTCGAAAATGACGAGCGTTACAGACCTTAAACGAACAGATTGTGATTCAAAAGTAACGGACGAGTACGTCTTTCCCGTTAGTATCTAAGGATCTCATACTACAAGAGGTGCCATCTATGATGTTACACATGACATGCTGGTCTGTATAAAAGCTGTCTACAAGATAGACGGTTACACTCGGCAACCAGCGCCATCTATGTTGTTAAATACCGCGTAGGCGATAGATATGTATAAAAGGATAACAGCGCCGTCTTTGTTGAACACATTGCAAATCCCCAGAGATGTTGCTACCTGCTAACGAGAGTGTTATACTCATTGTAAAATTTGAGAAACTTAGAATGAAGACGTTTGATGGAGTATCCTTGACAAACTAGTTTTCGAACAAACAACTTGTGACGCAGATTAAATTCATCACAATTAACGCAAGATCTGACAAATGCTACAAGGCGAGATATGTGTACGACATATTCAGGACCCTTTGGTATATTGCTATCCAAATAAGGATAATTTACAATATCAAAATTGAAATTATTATTATACTGTTGTCATGACACACACAGGATATTGTCATGTCACACTCAAGGATACTGTTGTCATGCTACACACGGAGACACTGTCATGTCACACACAGGATATCGTCATGTCACACTCAAAGATACTGTCGTCATGTCACACACAGAGATACTGTCGTAATATATAATATAAGAAATAACGTAGAAAGTAAGCCCAGTGTGATAAATGAAAAACGGTCACACATAACCAGTGAAATATGGCCATTTGTCATGTCACACTTGCTATCTTTTTGTCATTATCACCCAGTTCGGTTTTTATGTCAATGTCAATGTGGTTCATGTCAATGCTAGATACTTACACACACACACACACACCCTAGAACCATGGCTGATATTGTCATGATACTTATACACAAACCCTAGAACCATGGCTGATATTGTCATGATACTTACACACACACCCTAGAACCATGGCTGATATTGTCATGATACTTACACACACACACCCTAGAACCATGGCTGATATTGCCATGATACTTACACACACACACCCTAGAACCATGGCTGAAATAGAATTACATTCCAGTGACGGGCGAAAGAGTACCAGTTCGATATGATATGTGTAATCCCTCGTAAATAATTAAATCTGATTAATATTGTCGGTTAATCCCGTTCGTGTTATTACATCATAATTGTCAGATTGGGGGCCATTTCGCGTAATTAATCAGAGATATTTTAACAATTAAGAATATAACATTTATAATGGAAAAAACATAGTGCGTGCTCATCTTGTACAGTTGAAAGAACTTCAAAAATTTCTATCTCCATCAATTATTACTACGTCTAGTGATTTAATATCGTTATATAATGACTTTAGCAACTTTTCGTCTGTCCAGCACTGCAGAATGAGAATGGGACTCAGCGCTCTTCGGGCAGACCTTTTTAAGTATAATATTATCGAAGATACTACTTGCCATTACTGTAATGATACATGTGAAGATACCTTTCATTATTTTTTTATTTGCCCTCAATTTGCCACCCACAGGAAGCACATGCTACATACTCTCACACAAATTATTTCACCCGGTGTAAATTATTCTGTTTTTATTCCACAATGTTCACGATATATATGTAATATACTTTTGTTTGGCTCTAAAGATCTAAATTACGAAGTTAATAAACTTGTTTTTGAATGTGTGCATAAATTTATCAATGATACAGAAAGATTTTATGACCATGGTAGTGATAATAACGATGTTAACATTGTAAATAATAATTAATTTATTTCAACTTATATCTGAAATATGTATTCTCATATTTATATGTATGTACTTGTAAATGTTAGTTATTATGTTGTTAATTGTTGCGTTGAGGAGATCTCCGTAGTAGCAATTAGGCTGTGAGAAATCCTCGTTAAATAAATAAAGAATTAAATTAAATAGTTGAATTGAAATAATTAACAGAAAGTCAATGCCGGTTTATAATCGCACGCATTTAGACACTATTTGTGCGTGAAGTATTTGCATTCTTCCTATGTAGTAAGCTCAGAAAAATTTACATTTCCGGTTGACGACTTAAGTGTTCGTGACTTTTCATGTGACTGAAGAGCTTTAAATTTACAACGTGCCGGAAGTATTGTGGGGAATTTTTCCACCGCTATATTACTAAATTTGACAAAATCTGTCATATGGTTTAAAAATCAGAGTGATGATCGACACGTGAGGGACCAAAATCGGATCGACAAAAGCGCGCGTGCTGCCCTTTGCTTTTCCATATAAATGACACATGTGGGTTCAAAGCGGAAGTCCCTGGATGGGGTCACGTGATCTGTTGGTCGTGAGTAGCGTGTATCACGATTCTTTTTATGAAGCGTAACTGGACGAACACAAGAGCGAGACATAACTCTGATTTTTACTTTATATGCTGCAAGTCTTATATATTATGAAGACACAGCTGAGCATTATATTTGAATTAATACGGTTACGCCTTCTTCAGCTAGATGCACATTTATGTTCGAGGGCTTTGACACCTGTAATCTACAACGTTTGCTCTCTTGATAGATCTTCTTGATCGTATGCAGACACTGTAATAGTAGCCCTTTGAAAGAACGCCTCGAGTACATTTGCCCAGTGGATGGTTTACTTGCCTAGTTTTTGTCTCATTAAGCAGACGCAACGGTAACCGCAAAATAACATTGCATCATTTGTGAGAAATGCCCTTTGTAGGATTTCCCTTTTGAAGCAAAACCGGCTCGAGCGGGGCCGGCTTTCTTGCTTTCGGTAAGCCGTCTCAGTAAATCAGCACAAGTTAAAAGAGCCGTGGAAATTCGTCCTGCAACAGGGAGGCACATTACATATGCTTCGTCGTCATATGACTGAAAAATTAAGTACGACGTTAAACCAAAAGCACTCACTCACTCACTCACTCACTCGTTTTAAAGTGTTATGGCAGATTATAAATACAGCAGAAAAATCAGACTGCTAAACTCTGTCAAAAAAGAAACGCAACCCCTGTCCTCGGATATCAAAAATTCGTTCGAATAAAGTTATTGCTTCCAAACTAAATTTTAGCCAATGTAATGAAATTTATACACGTTTTAATGAAGATTACCATCCAAACAACTGCCTTTTCTCTCCTAAGTGTATTTTATTGCTTATTACGTCACAACGCATGGACTGACCCTGTTGACTTCGCACACAGAACCATTCACCTGCAAATCATGTCAATGGCAGTTATAGTGTGGGGGTGTATTAAAAGCCCATGTGCTTTCGTATTTTATTCATTCATTCGTCGACGAAAGGCAGTCGGTAAAATGCCGCGACTGAGTGCTGCCGACCGAAATATCGCCATTGGTCGTCTTCAAGCCGGAGAAAGTTTTGGTACTATTGCACGACACCTAAATGTTCACAAAACAACGATATCCCGACTTTGGAGCCGTTACAAACAACTTTAATTCGACCAATCGATCGTCCGAGAAGTGGAAGGCCAAGAATCACGACCCCACTTCAAGATCGGTACATCCGGTCCTTCACCTACGTAATCGGCATGCCCTACCAACCGTGACTGCCACACAAATACCAGGTTTAAGGAGAGTGTCGGCTCAAACGATTAGGAACCGTCTGAAATAAGCGGGTTTACGTGCCTGTAGACCAGTTGTTGGACCTGTACTACGCCCCCTTACATCGACGCCTACGACTCAGGTGGTGCAACAACGTAAGGATATGGACTTTACAAAACTGGAGGCGCATCTGGTTTTTCTGACGAATCCCGTTTTCTTTGACACGTCACGACGGAAGACAGCGTGTGTATAGGAGACGTCATGAACGCTTTGCGCCCATCTGCGTCCGGCAGTGGACATATTTGGCGGAGGCAGTGTTATGGTTTGTGGGAGCCATCTCGTACAACCAGAAAATCAGACTTGGTGATCGTTCCAGGGAACCTGACAGTCCAACGTTACATCAACCACGTGTTACAGCCTCACCTTCTCCCGATTATTGACCTACAGGGCACAGCTTTTTCAACAGGACAACGCCAGGCCTCATACTGCACGTGCAACAATGAACTTTCTGCAGGATTCCAACGTCAATGTCTTGCCGTGGCCCTCTAAATCACCAGACGTCAACCCTATTGAAACACCTGTGGGATACTCTGGATCGACACGTGCGTCAATGTCAGCCACCGCCACAGACACTTCAACAGCTCGCCGTTGCGTTACAGGAGGAGTGGAGGGCTATTCCCCAGGAGAGAATCCGGCGTCTTATCCGTTCTTGTCCAAGGAGATGTCGTGCAGTGATTGCAGCTCGTGGTGGTCATACGAGATACTGAGGAAGACGCCCCCTGGTGAGCAACTGGTGTCTGTGAGATGACGAAAAGACAGTTTTAAACATGACCATCTTGATTATTATTCTGCCAAATTTCTGACTTCTGTCTTCAATAAGAAAAAAGTTGTGCCGTCCTAAAACCTAAATATTAAAATCTCTAAAATACGGGGTTGCGTCTCTTTTTGACCGAGTTTATTTGATCAAACGGACCCTGTATAGCCTAGTGTTCCGGTTTTCTAAGGAACACTATACAATGAATACCCAGTACATTATATGATGAATATCTTTCTCGAAACATACAGACACTTGTCTCTCATTGGTTTCGGTTTTGATTTTGGGAGATTTAACGGTAAACCGTACCGTAATTATAGTTGTGACCTGCTTTACAAGGTGCTTTTGATACGGTTTTTCGTGTTTTTACCTGTCTGATTCACCTGTCATTAAAGGGCCAGGACATTTTCACGGGAAGTGCGGCTTCCGCAAATGTAACGTTTCACGCACAGCATGATGGGGCATGATTCAAACTGAAATTGGGGGCCTTCATGGCCGAAGTGGTTAGCGAGTCAGCGCGGCGGAATGACCCAGGGGCTGCTCACCAATGCAGTCGCTGTGAACTCAAGTCCAGATCATGCTGGCTTCCTTCCCGGAAGTACGTGGGAAGGTCTGCCCGCAACCTGCGGATGATCGTGTTTTTTTCTCTGGATTTTCCACCATAATTCTGGTCATATAAGTGAAATATTTTTGAGTACGGCATAGAACATCAATCAAATAAATAAATACATGAATTAAACAAATGGAAATTCATGTAATGTGAAATCTCTTTTTAGACTGAGACTTACGTGTTGTCAGGTCTGTCATTTGGAAGGAAATTTATCAATACATATCTCATCTCAACGCCATCATTCGGGCGTTGATTTGAATTATTATATTCAGTGTGTGATGCGCGCCTGAGAGAATTACAAACACAAAAACCCACTGATACGATGCCTATATTCACATCCTATCTGTCCTAACTATACAAAATGAATCTCAATCTGTCCTTCAGTCTTCTCCACAACCATTCCACGGATCGGCTTCACAAGTGCATGTATTGTTGAGGATTCAAACAAGTACTGTTGCATATGAGCATAAGGAACAGATGACGTCACGAACTTGTACTGCTTGTGCTGTGAATTCTGGGTATTATTCCGTGTGCGGAGATTGTTGTTTTCGGAGAACTTTACCATATGCTCCATATCTTAATTCGGTGACATACCGTATACCATAAAGATGTGGTATGTATCTCAACATACACACTATGCGGATGAGATGAACAAGGTCATTTCTCTTTCCTGTTGTAATTTATTGGTAAGGAGATGTAGTATATGGTTTCAGTATTCTATACATTGCAGGAGTGACGAATATTCTTCTTATCGCCATGTAAAGCTTGTAGAAGCTGATTGCAACCACAATTATAATGGCTGCCTTCACGTAAAACCTTATTACTGTTCACCTCTAATTACATTTAGGCCTGTATAAAATTATCAGATATTTGATAGGTCACGCAAGCCGTTGGTTTCAATCCAGTTCTCGGACAGGGCATTTTTTACATTCCCCTGATACACTAAAAATTAATCTGTTAATTTTAACAGAAAGTCTGTTGTCTGTGTGATGCTAGAATGCATTTTGTTAATATGACACAATATTCAACACAATATCATGTTAGTCTAACGTAATCTTTATGTTGAAGTAATAGGATATATGTGTTATATTTAACGAAACAGTCTGCCACAATAACACAATACATTCTAGCATTACCCAGACAACAGACTTTCTTTTTAAAATTAACAAATTAATTTTATGAGCGTACCGTTGTTTTCGGAGCCATGGAGGCAGTATACTGTCAAAGATCGTTTGTGACTTCTTAATTGCTTTACACTCATATGATGTTAGTCACACGTGTCATGGTTCACCACTGATTTGTCGATGACTTGTCCAAGTGTCGATCAAATACAGCAGACACTAGAGGCGTATTCGAATCGCTGCACTCGTGTTGATCCCACACGAGAACGAGGTTTCCAAAGGCAAAGTGTAACACGACATCATGAACAAAATTTTAGCTCCCCATTTTTCCAGAGTTAGAACGGATTGCAACAAGAACGATTTTGAAATAAAGTGCCCTGTGTGCTCTATTTCACTTTCACATATCAGCTGACGCAAGACCCCTGCACTCGACTTACACACTTACCTGGATTCGAACGCAACCTCTGGTTTCTTTCAATCATAAAACTTTGTAAGTTTATAAGTATTCGTTAATCGTCAGGCGTGTATCTTAGTTGCGCATTGATTGCCTATTATTTAGCACGATGCGAATATATTTTTCTATTGAGGAAAAGATCATACTAGCATGAAGTAAATGTCAGATGAAACACCATTAAATATTGTGGGGTAAAATAATATGACTGATTTTTTTTAGAATATTTTTCCACCAAGTAAAATGCATTTAAAACTTTGGATTCTATACTGTGGCCTCTTCTTCCATACAGGGAGAAGTGATGTCGCTTTAGCTTTTGGCCACTTGGCAGACATATATTGCTATATTTTATCACCCAAACTGCATCTTCATTTAGAGCTGTGCACGCATTCAGCAAGTAAACCTTAAAGCGAACTATTCCAAGCCAAAAAAAAAATGATGTCAGGTGATTGATATACCCTCTATATCCCAACAGACCCAAAGAGAATCCCATGTTTTAAATGCACTTTAGCCAGTTAGAGAAATTCCAAAACAATAAATCCAACTATTTTCAGTGTTAACAGTGTTTAATGGTCTTTCATCTGACAAATACTTTCATCTGACAAATACTTTATTTTAGTGTTTTTTGTTTCCCTTTAAACGGAGTAAGACATGGTTATTTAGGCACTCCTTCTATACATATGTACAAAAACAACTAAAAAAAAACAACCAAAATTTTTGTAGTAATAAATTGTGACGTCGATTAAAATCACACAACACACAGGATCTAACAAATGCCACAAAGCGAGATATGTACATACACTATGCAGTACTTCGCGGCTAAATCAACATTTAATCCAGAATTTTCCGTATAGATACGGAGCCCGTCATAATTCAGACAATTCGGTGTTATTGGTACCCAAGTATAAATAGTTAATTGTGCAGAAATCAGTATTATATACCCCTCAATGTTTTGATGTGCATGACCTATATAATGCGTCAGAAAATTTATAACTTATATTAAAATGATATTGCCATTGTATATGTAAGCCTATAGATACACTCTATGTGGTTAGACTCTCTGTACTGTTGTCAGGCTATGCTCCATTATAACGGCGGTTTGACCTTGTTGTTCTACCACTGGGACAGAATTGCTCAAAATGCCGATTTTTCATCACATTGAATAGAAATTCCTTAATATTTGTTAATATCTGTGTTATTAAAGTGGTTTAATTCTGATAGGAAAACCTCTCCTTTTAGGGTAGCGTAGCCACGTTTCTTTGTAAGAACATGACATATTCTTGTGACGCACTCAGTTCTGAATTACAGGGCCACTGACTTTTTTATGGTGTGACCCAAAGCATGCGTCCTAGGTCTCTATCTAGGACTCATCTACCCTGTAAGTTAAGCCGTTGCTTACAAATAAAGAAAAAAAAAGGATGAAAATAACTCTAGTAAATATACAACATCTGTATGAACGTGCGAAGAATACACTCATGTGCTTCGTGACCGGCGGCTTTATATCTGAGATAAGTTACATTCACACAACTGCTATCGTATGAATTCTCACAACAAAAGTAGAAGTCTTTTTTTTTTACAGGAGTTCTTTGAATACAGGCGTGAGCTCGTATGTTGTTTACCATGGATTGCGTCATCCTCACGTGTTGTAGCCAAGATGGCCGCTCGGCGCCGATCTTATGATGTTATATAAAACCGTACGAATTCACTCAGACGAGTCTATCGATCACGGCCACAATGATAAACGGAATTTTAAACACTACAGCCATAATGACGTAGAGCGCACCAGTGACAGACGTTCAGTGTGCTAAGGACCTACATTACAGTCAGTAAAGAGCACACAGAGCCAGCCAAACATACCGATGATGTAAAATACTAGGGTTTAAAAGCAACGACGCAGTATAGCGTGTAGTGTGTTACAAGACAGGACATGCTCCGTAACTGGCTGACATTTACCGGTAAGCACTTTGTATGCTTCGTTATATCACTATCCGGTCTTTAATACATATATGTATATGAACACTGATATCCAGAGTTCAAGTTAGCAACTAAAGTCGCCTAAAACTATGTTTTCACGGCGTTTATTATTTGATATATCGTTCTTATGTCGACTATATTAACACTGCACGTTAATTCTCATTTGTTTTCTTTATACACATGCTCTTTAATCTAAAACAAAATTAACCTGAATGGAAGCAAATGCAAACACTTTCTCATGGTATTTACTGAGGCAAATGTATACACGTTCTCATGGTGTTTACTGAAGCAAATGCAAACACGTTCTCATGGTGTTTACTGAAGCAATTGCAAACATGTTCTCATGGTGTTTACTGAAGTTAATGTATACACGTTCTCATGGTGTATGTTTACTGAAGTAAATGTATACACGTTCTCATGGTGTTTACTAAAGTAAATGTATACACGTTCTCATGGTGTTTACTGAAGCAAATGCAAACACGTTCTCATGGTGTTTACTGAAGCAAATGCAAACACGTTCTCATGGTGTTTAGTGAAGTTAATGTATACACGTTCTCATGGTGTTTACTGAAGCAAATGCAAACACGTTCTCATGGTGTTTACTGAAGTAAATGTATACACGTTTACATGGTGTTTACTGAAGCAAATGCAAACACGTTCTCATGGTGTTTACTGAAGTAAATGTATACACGTTCTCATGGTGTTTACTGAAGTTAATGTATACACGTTCTCATGGTGTTTACTAAAGTAAATGTATACACGTTCTCATGGTGTTTACTGAAGCAAATGCAAACACGTTCTCATGGTATTTACTGAAGTAAATGTATACACGTTCTCATGGTATTTACTGAAGTTAATGTATACACCTTCTCATGGTGTATGTTTACTAAAGTAAATGTATACACGTTCTCATGGTGTTTACTGAAGCAAATGCAAACACGTTCTCATGGTGTTTACTGAAGTAAATGTATACACGTTTACATGGTGTTTACTGAAGCAAATGCAAACACGTTCTCATGGTGTTTACTGAAGTAAATGTATACACGTTCACATGGTGTTTACTGAAGTTAATGTATACACGTTCTCATGATGTTTACTAAAGTAAATGTATACACGTTCTCATGGTGTTTACTGAAGCAAATGCAAACACGTTCTCATGGTATTTACTGAAGTAAATGTATACACGTTCTCATGGTATTTACTGAAGTAAATGTATACACCTTCTCATGGTGTATGTTTACTAAAGTAAATGTATACACGTTCTCATGGTGTTTACTGAAGTAAATGTATACACGTTTACATGGTGTTTACTGAAGCAAATGCAAACACGTTCTCATGGTGTTTACTGAAGTAAATGTATACACGTTCTCATGGTGTTTACTGAAGTAAATGTATACACCTTCACATGGTGTTTACTGAAGTTAATATATACACGTTCTCATGGTGTTTACTGAAGTTAATGTATACACGTTCTCATGGTGTTTACTGAAGCAAATGCAAACACGTTCTCATGGTGTTTACTGAAGTAAATGTATACACGTTCTCATGGTATTTACTGAAGTTAATGTATACACCTTCTCATGGTGTATGTTTACTAAAGTAAATGTATACACGTTCTCATGGTGTTTACTGAAGTAAATGTATACGTGTTCTCATTGTGTTTACTGAAGCAAATGCAAATACGTTGTCATGGTGTTTACTGAAGTAAATGTATACACGTTCTCATGGTGTTTACTGAAGTAAATGCAAACACGTTCTCATGGTGTTTACTGAAGTAAATGTATACACGTTCTCATGGTGTTTACTGAAGCAAATGTATACACCTTCTCACAGTGTTCACTTGAATTGAATGACTGTGTCATTTAGTTTATCAAGAGGAAGCCTTCTGGTGGTGTTCATCTGAAGTTAACATTAACATGTTAATTATGTGCTGACTGTAACGGAAGTAAAAATCAGCAATTTTTAATGGCCTTTTTCTTGTCTGAAATAATAAACGTAAATACCTTTGCATGATTACTTTATCTGAAGTAAACATCAGAACAAGCTTATGGAGATGACGTTATCTGAACTAATTTACATATTTTCTGTTCAAGCATGATGCTTATTTACCTGAAACCCAATTTGTTGTCATGATGTTTACTTAATATGGAAAAAATTAACTTGTTCCCCTGGTGTTTATCTGAATTTAACAGTCTTCAATTATTTTTTTTTTGGATTAGTTTATGAGACGTTTACTTTCTGAAAAACCTGAACGCGTTTTCATATTATTTTCTTTTTTATTTTTTTTGAAACATCAATACATTCTCGTAATGCTTACCTGATCGAAATAATCATCAACACATTCTTGTTGATTGGCTCTACTGAAACGCTACGGAGACGTCCATACCACACGACCGTAACCTATAGGTCGGAAACAAAGTACTTTTTTCTATCGCCCTTTGCGATAAGCCGTTAATGTCACCTGTTGAAAAAAATGAACGTGAGTAGGTAGCCCCTGTGAATGGAGATTTTAACATTCTGTGTTATCTATGGAAGAATAAGTTGGCATCATGCATGAGTGGAATCCTCGATTTTTTTTGGCGTTCACTGGTTTAGTGTCGCACGTGTTTCTGTGGGTAGTCCAAACAGCATATATCGCTGATGTTCGTAACAGTTTTCACCTTTTTGAGGAAAATGTGGTATAATTGCTATATATTTCCTTATAAAGTTACATTTATTCGGAATAGTATAGAGCGCTTTAATTTCTGAGAAATCAAACATAACCTTCTCTCAAAGGGACACAGAATCAACGCTGATTGGTTGACAGTGGAGATTTCCTGGGTTAACTCTTTCAGCCTCAGCCCCGTGTGAATAAATGTAGGATGCGTAAATTTCGGCTTAGGCAAGGGATAGCTTAGACTTACCTATCTCTCACAAGAGCCAATTAGAGTTCTGTATCCCTTTCAAATGATGAAATTTTCAACATTTTCTAACAGTTAAAATTATACAACATGTTAAATGCTGGAGAATGTGTGGCATTATTTTAAAGTGTTACCCTGTGTAACGGGTCAGTATTATATTACAAGATTTTTAACTCTTATAATGCGGAACACATTACCTAAAAGAGTTTATTCGACTTAGGATAGTGTTATAGATTACAACATTTTCTAAACATTTTGAAAAGCGCTCAATTTCTAATACCTTACAAGGCATTGACCTAGAATACTGTAATTTTATTAGAATTATGCATTTATGCGTCGAAACAGACATTCCTATACCAGCCGTCAACCAATGTGGACGTTCAAGGGCATGTCCCAGAATACTTCAGCTTTAAGACAGCAAGTATGTTGTCAAAACACTTTTTTTCAGCTAATTGTCATATCGGCGCACCTGCTGTTTTTTCACATCGCCTCCATTTAGGTACGTGAATGGAGCGTTAACTTCTGAGAAATAAATCCACATATTACATGCCACCTTGCGCAATACACTGCAGTCTATATATTTCATTAAGAGATGTTATTTGATGCCGTGCTAATACACAGCTATATATAGACCACTATATAGCCTTACACCAAAATACGGATATATGCAGATTATCACGTCATTCTGTTGTAACAAATTTCTTTTGAGTATATAGGTCAACTACATTGTTTTGTCTGCTTGTCACTGGCTGTGGGACATACATGTGCCGGAATGGCAGATTGTGACCACAAAACAGCAGGATAAGCCGGCGTATCGAGAGAGTGACTGTTTTTGCGGTCATTGTAATCGCGTTTTCCAGTTCCGCCCACGTTTGTTTGGTTCCAGGTCATATTATGTTGGCGAGTTGCCAAAACAATAGTCTACTTTCTCTCATATTTCACAAAATATGTCTGTACGTTTGTCTTTCCGTCCGACTGCTTATCCATATCCTTTTGTTCCATTCTGAACTGTATTTCCATATCCTTTTGTTCCATTCTGAGCAGTATTTCCATACCCCTTTGTTCTATTCTAAGCTGTTTTTCCATTCCCCTTTGTTCTATTCTAAGCTGTATTTCCATACCCCTTTGTTCCATTCTGAACTATATCTCCAAAACGGTTAAATGCGTACTGGTCGCCATTCTATAAGTGAAAAGCTCTTGAGTATCGTTTAAACAACGGTCTATTGTAGGCATAAATAAACCATAACACTGCAAATAAAGAATCTAATCCAGCCTTGTCACAAATCGTTATGTTGTTGATGTTGACGCTATTGTTCTTCTCTCCTTTTTCCGAGTAAAATTATATAGTCACTGTCTTATTTTGTCTTCACCTTGAAAACCTTTGTTTAATCAAATATAACAGAAAAGATCCTGCCTGCTCTTTAGTTAGACTGTATATATATATATATATATATATATATATATATATATATATATATATATATATATATATATATACACACACACACACACACACACACACACACATATATTTATATATATATATATATATATATATATATATATATATATATATATATATATATATATATATATATATATACCTAACTACACTCTGGTTTTAACAATTTGCCAGTACACGATTTAATACTGAAACTGAGTGCAACTCCCATGCTTTCTGGTAACACATATTAAAGACATCTTCTACCACCGTAGTTAAAATCAACATAGCCTACGATCGCTTTGTGGAATGTTACTCTGGTTCCACACAGTGATCGTGGGCTAAGCAGATGGTAATTATGTTGGCAACAGATGTTTTTAATATGTAGTCATGATAGTTACAATGAAGATTTGTAAAACCATGTAAATTATAATGTATCTGTTTTTTCTTTCTTTCTTTTTTTTTTGCTTTTATTTCTCTTTGTCAGGAAAATGGTATTAATTTTTGTTTTATTTCTGATAAAAGAGGAGATACCTTTTGTTTCATATGTCATTCATTCTCAGGAAGTTCGAGATGTTTGAAGCTGTAGATGAGAGGGATGAGGGTGTCCCGTTGCCCAATGACACGGGCTACCAGACACGCTTTGTGGGTCACCATCAAACCAGAGAGGAGTTAAAAACTGCCATTAAAGGCAAATGTCGGCTCCTTCAAGTGGTGGGGGGACCAGTGGTAGGAAAAAGTCGGCTGGCTGAGCAGGTAATAAAACAAAATTTGATGATGCTAGTGTAACAGAAACCGGCAAACACCCAAGAGAAAAATGAGTGTTTGTTGTTTAGTCCAAGACAGTCATATTCCAGGAGTTTTTTTTATTTCTCAACCAGTGTAAGACATTCAGAATTAAATAATAATAATAATAATAATAATAATAATAATTATTATTATTATTATTATTATTATTATTATTACTATGTGAAATCGGTCTGCACCGCTGAATAAAATAGTATGGAAATATTTGATTATATAAAGCTCATACTCAAGGACGCCGGAATAAACCTCCGACCTATGGCAAGTTACTGACGATTTTTTCCACGTTTGACGTAGTGATACTAGTATGTTCACCATATTGATGAAAGACCAGTGGTCTTTTAACGGACATTACACTACACAAACGCCCACACGAGCGTCGCCGTATAAACTTAAAGTCACCCAGGCCCCATCAGCACTGAGAGCAGGGGCACCTACAAATCCCATGACGGAAGCTGAAATTGAACTCATACCTTGTGTGTCGCAGAGACTGACAGACAAGTGCCTTAACTATACTCAAAAATATATAAAAACGCAGGAAGCGATTTTCTATTGTTTTCTCTGTCCTAAATAACGTGTTAACTCAATAATTAGGGTAAATGATTATTATCAGTTGTGGCTTCTGATTTTCATATTGTAGGATAATAATTCTGGAGATACGGCAGCGCGAAAACAGAGTGGTCGGTAATCACATTTCACTGCACTCAGTACCCAGTGTGTCCACTTAAGTAAAAACTTCAAACCCTCATAAAACTGTTGTTTCTTATGTAACAAAGTCAAAACATTACTTGGCAACGTAAGTTCTGGGTAAGTTATTGTGCAACAGTTTTCAGCCAATTATAACGGACAGGAACATACGAGATATAACGGTTAAGGTCTGTTAGCAACCTGCGGCTGGTTGTGGGTTTCCCCCGGACTCTACCGGATTTATTCCCACTATAATGCTGGCCGCTGTCGTATAAGTGCAATGTACAAGTACGTTGTAAAATACAAATCAAATCAAATAAATATAAAAATTTAATGCTTGAAGTTTCGAGTTCGAACTCTTTTATCGCTAAAGATAAAAAAAGACCTTCTGTATCATGAGACTTGTTAAAAATGTTAGGCAACTATTGCAGGATCACATTTACTATAACATAGGGGTCTGAAAAAAAGTTTCACAAGAAGTCATTTAGATTAGTCAAACGATGGAGAAAATTGTGGAGCTGACTTGAGAAGTTTCTAAAGGAAAGGGTTGTCATATGTGCCTTTCGAACACAGTGAGACAATTGATCGGTAAATCTATGCCTTCAAAGGTTCAAAACTTGCGGACGGTCGTGGGTTTCCGCCGGGCTCTGCCCGGTTTCTTCCCACCATAATGCTGGCCGCCGTCGTTTGCGTGAAATATGCTTAAGTACGGCGTAAAACACCAATCAAATAAATAAATAAAGCAAGGTTCAAACATTTTTCACAAGTCACATGATACAGGAAGACTATTTTTACCTTCAACGACAAAAGAGTTTAAACTCGAAACTCCCCGAACATGTCGGCGTGGGGTTTTTTGGCGTTTAGATACACTTTTTATGAAAATATAAAGAAAAACTGTAAGAATATGTTTTATTGTCTTAGTGTATCGCTTCAGGGTCTCATACGTGTATTTGTTCAGGCTATTTATCTTGTTACCGTGTCGAAATTGTCGAGCACGTATTGACTTGACAGATTTAATTGACAGATTTGTAAAGAACTTATAGAGGAGTCAGAAGACACCGGCACGAAGCTAAAATTCGTCTCAATCCTACTGAGGAACGCACAGAGTCTGCGATTGGTCAAAATGAAAATCCTACAAGAGTTCTCTCAAAAGAGTACGTCCTTCTCCATTGTTGACTTCCAAGACGATATAGAATGGATACTGAAGAGTCAAAAAAAGACATACTTCATGGTTTTGTTTAACGACTGTGACCAGATGACCTCGACAAATTCTTTGAGAACAGCTTTCTTGGAAATAATTTACGCCTTAGTCACTTTCCCAAGAGTTAAAGTCATCATCACAAGTCGGGTTCAGTTTTCGTTACCAAGAATTAACGGTAGTTTTCAGAAAACTTGCCGCTTAAAAGGTTTGGAAGACGAAGAAGCTATGGAACTTCTGTCGCAAGTAGCTCCCAACGTGGATTTCACATCCCACTACGAGGTCATACTGGACATATGCTGTCGCCTTCCCCTTCTACTGATTATCGTGGGCCAAAAATTAGAGGAAAAACGCCACATGCTCTCCGTCAAGGAACTTTGCGATTTTTGGGAGACGTCGCCTCTGGAGGGATTAAGCGCAGACTTTGGTTCGGATGAAGACAACATCAAGAAAATCATAGCGAAGTTCGTGGCCTCACTTGACAATTGCCTTCAGAAATTCCTCTCCGTATTTGCATATTTTCCCGGTACGTTCAGTGCGGACGCCGCCGCTTACGTCGCCGCCTTACCGAAGGTGTCCCATGCTAAGGTGCTGGCGCTGATCCCTCTAAATGATACATCGGCTATCGAGTATGACAAGGGGCGCTACTCTATCTTGCCCGTTATCAGACGCCATGCCAACGAAAATCTGACGCACCTCAGAGACACAGACAGCGTTCGACACCGGTTTTGCCATTTCTTCAGCAAATTGCTGACCAAGGCAAACGCTGATCTTGTCCGCCGGTCTACCGACGCCGTCTTTGGCCAGGTCTTTGAGGAATGGGTGAACGTAGAGAAGGTGTTACGCGAAGGCGCCTTGCCCACAGCTGACCTTTTCAGGGTCAACATGGAGGTAAATACATGCACCCTTAATCTTTCCATGTGCTTGTCCTTTTGCGTTGTTTTAATGTATTTGTATGTTCAATGTGATGACAATACTTCTAGTACTTCCTGTTGGGACGTGTTGCTACTATATAAGCATTTACATGAACAGTTAGAATACAAACTTAACTATGGTAAACTGACAAAAGGCTGTATTTCACCGGTTACGTGTGACCATTTGCCAAGCATTGCAAACTATTATTTACTTGTTTATTTGATAGTTGCTTAACGGTGTATACTCAGGAGAGTCGGAGCTCAACAAGTTTGTTCATTTCATGAGTCTAGTGCAAGGTTTGAGAATGACCCAGACAAACACGTCAATTTCTTGTCTGTGGGTTTCACTCCAGATTATCACTGTTGATCTAGCACGTGGGCCTACACCACGTGGTCGCGGCCCGGTGGGCATCCACTCTTGTCAAGTGATGGTGTGGGGGTGGAAGTGGTGGAGATATGCTTGAACGCTCCCTGCCCTTCCCACACATACTCTCTTTACTGTACTAATATAAAAAATAAAGACGAGATAAGAGTCATTATAGAGTCAAGTAGATTTAATGCTTACATGAACTGCGTCTGGCGAAATCCAGACCTTTGCCTTGTATGCAATTTAGAGACAGATTTTCTTTGGCCATACATCTCGCGGCACTTATTAACGTTCAATGGCTGAAAACTCGCCTGTGCAACAACCTTGGTTTGCGGAGCTTCCTGGGCCCAGGAGGCCCCTGGACCCTGGCTTAATGTACTCGGATAGACTTTTACGCTGCTATCAGCCACCGCCCACTTTTAATCTTTTACATTTTTAACCATGTCGCTTTCACGCCTCTCTGCTCTTTAAGCGCCTTGTCTCGATGCCCCAACTTTTCCTACCTGCTCAAGAATATGTCTATGGCAATCTAAGGTCGCGGGTTTTCCGGATCCTAAGTGACCCCTGTGACCCTCGTCTAAACTGTTAGGGTGTGACCTTGTAAAACTTTCATTTTTATTGTGTCACATTTACTGTTCTACACGTTACAGGTCCCATCTCTGGATGCCTCAAAATGGCTTATCTCACCTACAGCATTGTCGCGGAGATTCCGGGGCCTAGGCGACCCCGAGACGCTTGGGGAGACTTTTACACTGTCATCCCCCACCACCCACCCTAACTTTTAGTCTTTTACATTTTTTAACCATGTCTCTTTTACGCCTTTCTACTCTTTAAACCTCTTGTCTCGATCCTCCAGCTTTTAATGTCTGCTCAAGAATACGTCTATGGCCTAAGTGGCCCAGGGACCTTCGCCTAAAGTGGCAGGGGTATAACCCCTCAACACTTTCGCCCTAAAATGGCGAAGACCTCATCTATTTCAATTTAGTCCAGCGGAGCTTCTGGGGCCCCTGGGCTTGTGACAGTCTCGACCCCCTTCCCCAGGCCTGTACTTTTAATTTCCTTAAACTGTAAGCCTTAGCATTTTCACTGGTGAGAAAGCAGTGAAGTTCAATGGGAGGATGAAACCATGGTTATTTATAGATGGATAGGTTTTGATAACGAACTGATGTCTGTCAAACCTTTCAGATAATCCGAGATGCCCCGGACATTATCACGGTAATGGTGCCGGAGTCTGCGGAGCCATTCTATCGCCAGTGCTTGTCAGCGGCGGAGATATTTGGGACGGAGAAGGATATTGGTTGTATTGAAGCTTGTATAGGTTCTGCGGTGGGATATTCTAGAGGTAGGTAGACTCTGTATTATAGTCCATTTCTTTTAGAGAGTTGCCTATATTCAAGTGTCTGTAAAATCAATCATACTCGCTACCAAAATTACCTTTAGCCAGTGCCAGGTGCCAACCCAAGCTTTTCACATCGACTATTGGGCCTTCATATTTTAAAAAAAAAATTGCAGTTAGAATACTTTTTTTTATAATGTTAAACTCCATAAGGTCACTTTCGACAGCAAGAACTCACCTCGGGTGACGTCATAATTATTCAAAAACAAGTTGCGTGTTCGACACTGGGCGTTGAGAGTAATTTGTTTTACAATGGCTGCACCAGACAGCGGTTAGAACAAACTCCATGCCATAACACAGCCTGCACTACCGTTTATAACTAGATCGCTTTAATTTCCTAGTATCCATCTCTAAAACTATTCTCATATGAGTGAGTGCTTGGGGTTTAACGTCGTACTCAACAATTTTTTAGTCATATGACGACGAAGGAATCCTTAGGGTGCATGCACGTGTAATGTGCCTCCTTGTTGCAGAACGGATTTCCACCGCTCTTTTATTTAGTGCTGCTTCACTGAGACGACTTACCGAAGGCAAGTAAGCCGCCCCGCCCGAGCCATTATACTGATACAGGTCAACCAGTCGTTGCACTATCCCCTTCATGCTGAACGCCAAGCGAGGAAGTTACAACTTCCTCTTTTAAAGTCTTAGGTGTGACTCGATCAAGGATTGATCCTGGATCTACCGGTCCCGAAGCAGACGCTCTACCAACTGTGCTATCCGGGCCGGTCTATTCTCATATGCTACAAGAGATAAATTAAATTCATTTAGGCTATATTATATCAAAACGTGATAACGATTTCAAATATGAAATACACTACGGTCTCTGTGAATAGCTAGATGGCTTTAATTTCCTAGTATCCATCTCTAAAACTATTCTCATATACTACAAGAGATAAAGTAAAATTCATTTATTTAGGCTATATAATACTAAAACGTGAGAATGATTTCAAATATGGCGGTGTCAGAGTTTGGGTTTAGGGCAAAGTCGACAGCAGTTCAGGTAACTTGTGTCACCCTGCTTCAAAACATGTTGAACTCCGCCCAGTACCCAGCATACCATTGATTTTTTAATAATTATGACGTCACCCGAGGCAATTGGTTATTGCTGCTGAAACCGAACTGATTGACTTTAACATTATGAATTAGAAAAAGTGCTCTAACTTCATTTTCCTAGCAAGAATAAGAACTTCAAAGTTATCTATGTGCAGAGGTTGTGTTGTTACGTGTCACTGACTGAAGGCAATTTTGGTTGCGAGTATGACTGCCTTTACAGACAGCTACATATAGGCGACTCTCTAAAAGAAATAGACTATAGTTCTCTCTCTCTAACGTCAGATAAACCAACCGCGTACTATAAAAAATTGTGGAACAATTTACCTGAGAAGAGCATGTCCTCATTAGTGACGCCATTGTCGTATTGAGCCGTTCTTTGTTCGTGGTTCCAGGCATCACATCACTTATTTGTGTCCTCAGCATCTCACCCCCTTCCCAGGTCTTCATTGTGAAAAACGGACACGAATGAGTGAAATCATGCCTGATGAAATTAGATGTACAACAAACACCTGAGATCAATGACGTCTAATAAACTGTAATTAACATCTCTGTTTTCCTTTTTTTTTACCTAATTCTGCTTAAGCCTTGGTGGTTGGTGGTGTGTAATTCGCTACTATTTATGCATTTACATGAACAGTTAGAATAAAACCTTAATGACGTCAAATAACTCTAGGCCGTATTTCACCAGATACGTGAGGCCATTTGCCAGCTGTCACACTGCTGTAAGTCTTAATTATATTAGCACCATATACGGCTTATAGAAAATTTTATGAAAACATAACAGACGTGTAGAGTTATCAGTTCACGTGAGATTTCACAAACTTCTGTAAACAAATCAAAATTTATTAACGTTGTTTCTTGATTTGAGCTTTCAGAAGTTAATCACGATTGGCTAATTTTGGTCACATCTCTCGTGATTTCCAGGAAATGGGCTACGGGAAGGCATTGAATTCCTTAAGAAAGCCGAATCTAAATTAACTCCAGAGGACGGTTACCAATATGTGAAACTCATGGCTCATTTTGAGTGGAATTATTTCAGACAAGGCAACATGGTGGAAGCTGCGCGGTAAGGCATTTATGACTTTGTTGTGCTTTTTATCATAAGTGTTTTTGAAAAAATGAAAAGTGTCTGAGTTTTTTTTAGAAGGGACTCGCATGGTACAATATGGAACTACTAGTGAAATTGTTTACTTTGACGCTTACTTTAGGGTTGTTTAATACATAACAATTGTAACTAAGAAGTAAAACCTGAACAACACCTCAAATCTGCAGGCTGCAGACTAAAACACTTTAAGCCGGAAGTAGCTTGAGTGAAGGGTGAATAATGCAAAACTGAGGCTTACCGAAGTTTAAAACATGCCTCAATTCTACAGAGGGTTTAAAGGGTACATGAAAAGCTACTACAAAAAGAATAAGATGGTTTTTAGGAAAATGAAGAAATAAACCTCAAGGTGTATTTTATATTTCTTAATAATACCCCCACTTTATGCATGTTTTCGGGGGTGTCATATACACCAGAAGTCATATACACCAGAAGTCATATACACCAGAAGTCATATACACCAGAAGTCATATACACCAGAATTGAAGTTATGAAATGCTCACCTCCAACTAGAGAGATACCAACGCCAAATACAATAGCATGTCATTCAACCGTAGAGCAAATATATGTCGCGCGTTATGAACATCGTCTTGAGGAATTTGACTATTGATATTGTGTTATGTCCCTTTGCATTGTTTTAATGTGATTGTATGTTAAATGTGATGACAACACAGCACTTTGAGTCATTCTAGATCAGTGACGTATAATTGCAATTAACATCACTGCATTTTTTATCTAATTCCGCTTAAGCCATGGGGCTAGAGGGTGTCTAATTTGCTACTATTTATTCATTTACATGAACAGTTAGAATAAAACCCTAACTGAGCTAAATTGACCAGAGGTCATATTTCACCGTGTGACCATTTGCCAGCTATCATACTGTCGTCGCGGCCCTGTTCTCTCGCTGTAGTCTTAACTGTATTGATAACGTGACCTGTGATCTGGACACTTATCATGCCGTGAACAAAGTTTAAAACTGTACTGTTTACACACCTGGTTAGGTATCAGCGGAAAGGCCTGGAAATCACACCGTCAGGCCCTGAGGAGAGGCGGACGATGAGACAACAGATCGCTATACGTAACCACCAAGCCCTGAGGCTCATACGTATGGGTGAGTACGTAACCACCAAGCTCGGGGGCTCATTTGCAATTATGAATAAGTAACCATAAAGCCCTGAGGCTCATCTACAAGGATCAGTACGTAACCACCACGTTCTGAGGCTCATATACAATGTCTAATACGTAACCAACAAGTTCTGAGGCTCATCTGCTGTTGTTAGTACGTAACCACCACGTTCTGAGGCTCATCTACAATGTCTAATACGTAACCACCACGTTCTGAGGTTTGTCTACTGTTGTTAGTACGTAACCACCACGTTCTGAGGCTCATCTACAGTTGTCAGTACGTAACCACCGCGTTCTGAGGCTCATCTACAGTTGTCAGTACGTAACCACCGCGTTCTGAGGCTCATCTACAGTTGTTAGTACGTAACCACAAAGCTTTGAGGTTCAGTCTTATCGCATAAAATTATTTGGAGTATATTCAAGCGCGTTTTATTGTATGAACTGAAGTGCGTAACTGGTGTTGTTGATGAACGTGTGGGCAAGTGCTCTCTTGTGAATACTATAGCTTTACTACTTGAAGCTTTTCTGTGCATGTTTATTTAATGAAGACAACGTTCGTGAAATGCAATCGTTTGACATTTTAAAATAGCCAGCAAATGAATAAAGACGTATACGGGTAGATAGATAAAAAATAGCTACAAATTATTTATTTCTGGGTTTTATTTTGTGAAGGGAGATGTAAAGAAGCGATCACTATACTACTTGACACCATTGAATATGCTACCCAGAACTTCGAGTACAACCCCACTATCAGAGTCATGCTGAACTCCCTTGGATTAGCCTATGATGGGGGTAAGTATGTCTTACTTACATGTCTACTTTTTAAAGTTGTACTGACCAAAAAAAAAACACAAAAGGGTCACGCTGGGTCAGATGTTTGAAACGCTGGCAGACTGCAATTGTCAGGCCCTTTACCAGTTAGTTGAAGGGTTTCCAATCCAGTTCTTGTTCACTCGGTAGCGTTAAAAGTTAAGATGGGTTGTCTTGTATGTGACAAAGGCTTGTAGTTTAGCTGGTTTCCTCCACCCGTAAACTTTTTTACCGCCGCATAAGTGCAAAGTTCTTGAGTACGGTGTTAAACACGACTAAAATAAATAAAATATATAAATGAAAACAACCAGTTTAGTCCAAGAATGGTCCCGAGTTTACCTGTTGTTATTCTTTCTCAGAATGGCTTGTTTTATTGTTTTGGTAATGTTTGCTTTTGAGTGTTGTCAACACACTGCTGCGATTAAAAAAAACAAAAATATATCCCCCAAAGCACTGGTGGGAACATAGGTATTTAAATTATGTTTTTGGCATGACGAAATATAACGAAAAGAGGTTTTATTCCAAGTGAAATCCTTCCATTATTACAGGAATGGCGAACATTTTCCATTTAAACAAGCCGCTTCCAAGCTGTGTAAAAACACATTGTCCGGTGTCGCGCTGCAGTGCTTGTGAACTGCTTCTTTGCTTTACAAGTACGAGTATGAAGAAGCAGTGATGTATTACAGAAATTGAGATTTCCTTTAGGCGGTATATGTTCGCCGTTGAGATCTGACTGTAAGCTGAGACTAAGTCCACCATTGTTGCTATGGTTACAGTGAAGCAGAGAGACAAAGCTCTGAAGTACTGCAAAGCCTCACTGGCTGAGAGGCGGAAGTATGCCAAGTGGTCAGTGCGAGATCTCGTCATCCCACTCTGTAACTTGGCCGTCATGATCAGTGACAACAAGGAATTTGGTAAGCCAGCGTTAGTTACAACTTGTGCGATAGCTAGATTAGAGCATGTTCATCCCTTAGCATTGGTTTAATGTTATTGTATGTTAAAGATGACAATACATCATTTTGAGTAACTCTAGACCAGTGACATCTAATCAATTGCAATTAACATCACTGCATATTTTTTTACCTAATTCTGCTTAAGACATGGTGCTAGAGGGCGTGTAATTTGCTACTATTTATGTTTTACAAGAGCAGTCAGAATAAAACCCTGACTTAGCTAAATTGACAAGAGGCCGTATTTCACCTGTTACGAGTGACCTTTTGCCAGCTATCACACTGTCGTCGCTCCTCTGGTTTTTTCTCTCTATGCTGCGTGTCTTAATTATATTGTGAACTCCTTGAATCGTTGACTAAGATCTGAAACAAACCATGAAAAAGCAAACAAGGGAAATTAACAGATTGGCTAGTTTTGTAGTCTCTGAGAGAAGTTTGAGAGATTTAATTTTCTCAGTTGCGTGGTAGTTTTCGCTAGCTTTGTTGTTTCAAGAACCGAATTTATGAACTTGTAGTACAAATAATATTAAAAGTGTCACAAACCAGGACACAATGATCGTAAGTGTTGTTTGTACTGCTTGCAGGTATTGCCATTAGGTTAGTCGACGAAGCTTTGGAGATTCGTGAGAAGATCGCCTGGGAACACTTGGACACGGCCACAGCCCTCTGCAGCAAGGGAAGAGTACTAAAAAAGTGGTAGGTCATCTGTCCAGCTGCATGATTTTACCTTTTTCTTTTACTGAAATTTGCAATTCAAGCATCATCAGTTGTCTGATGACCGCTAAGACGGCGGCGATGAAAAGCTCCAGCATACTCCAACGCTGAAAGTGTGTGTGTGTGTGTGCAGACAATCAAAGATCTCTTGCAAGACGCATGTCTTACTGAAGATTTATCTCTGGTAGCAATCGAAATGTCGACGGATGATTGACACAAGAACTAATTGAACGATAACGTTTTCATCACAGACCACTGAATAGTTTGGCAAGTGCTTGCTTCGTTGTTAGTATGACAATAAACATAGAATGGAACTGTGAAGTCTACCTTCCTTAACTTAAAGGTAGGTAGATGGACGTTTTCCATTGAGTAGTACGCGGATAAACTCCAGGCCTTCCACTTGTAAGCTGAAGAACAGTTCGTCAGCAACTTTACACAGGATGTTGTCTTTGGTGAAAATAAGCCGCCACTGCTGCTCATGGGGGCTTTCATGCAGTGTTCGTTGAGGACAGCTTGCTTTTCACCAATATATGCCGTGCAGCTCTATACCTCACTCATGGGGAGTTCATTAATAACTTGCATGGAGGTCACTGGTTTACTCCTGATACTCCGATTTCATCCCCTGACCTCCACCAGATAATTGAAAACTTCTTGAGCATGGCGTTAAATAGCAAGTAATTTATACATGCAGAACAGGGGCGTGTTTTACGAAGTTGCCTAAAACTTCGCCAGGCATAGCTTCTATGTCGACATATGATGAAGAGATAAGTCACCATATTAAATGTTCTTGACCTAGTGTTGCGACAGCTTTATAAAACGTAACCCAGAGACGTTCAACTATTCATTTTCATACAACATCGACATAAGTCCTTCCTAACACCTTAAGTTGCCTTGGGTTTCAGATGATAATTGAACAAAACTAAACATGATTTTATTTGTGCTTCCATTTTTTTTTGCAGGAGGAAGTATTCGGAAGCCATCGAGTATTTTGAGAATGCTTATCGTGTCCAAGAGGCGTGCGTTAAGACGCATCACGCCCTAGCAGACATCGGTAATGAGATCGCATTTTGCTTGACAGGCCTTGGGCGGGTTCAAGAAGCACGTGACCGATACCAACAAGTGATCAACAGCAGACATAGGTTACAACAACAGGAAGAGCTGAATGCCCTTGTTCTGCAGGCATTTGGCCGTTTGCTTGAAATATCAGATGACGATGACTGGTCAAGGACAGCTGCAGACATGAGCCAGTTCTTGGAGAGTCTTATTGCCGCCGAAGAAACTCTCGACTCTGAGAGGAGTGTAAGGTTCAGAGATAAATTGTACGACATTCAAACACAGATAAATATGAGGGCAAGTGAGCAAGTAGCAGGAAACAACAACCATCAGGAACAGATTGACCTGGCACCAGATATTTCAGTCATGGACCAAGAAAAAGGTACATATCTATTTATTAATACTCGTGAATAGTTCACTTGTACGACGGCGTCTAGCATTATGGTGAGAGGAAACTAAGCCGAGTCCGGAGGAAACCCACGACCATCCACAGGTTGCTGGAAGACCTTCCCACGTACGGCCGGAGAGGAAGCCAGCATGAGCTGGACGATCTCACAGCGACTGCGTTGATGAGAAAGGCATTTGGGGCACTTACAAAATATTGAACCACTTGATGAGCGAGATACCGTTTTCTGCTTGCTTATGATTCATTCGGCACTGTATGGGCCGAAACCGGGTTAACTTGACACGGTGGCCTGATTGGTTATCGTTTGCCAACCATCACATTTTGGCCAGTAGAATGGCTTTTGTGCCGTGCGTTTTAAATTATACTGTATTCCTGCTTAAACTAGGATTCTACCGGTGTTTTGATCATCCCCGAGACCTGGTCCCTTTGCATTGTTTTAGTATGATTTTGTGTTAAATACAGCATTTTTAGTAATTCTAGACCAGTAACGTCTAATAAATTGCAATTAATTTCCCTGTATTATTTTTACCTAATTCTGCTTAAACCATGGTGCTGGAGGCATAGAAATGGCTACAAATTTATGCATTTACATGAACAGTTTGAATAAAACCCTGACTGAGGCAAACTGACAAGATGACGTATTTCAACGGTTACGTGTGACCATTTGCAAGCTATCAAACTGTCGTCGCTGCGCTGGTTTTAATTTCTGTTCTGTACGACTTTAATTATATTATATAGGCCTAGTAAACTGCCGTGGTCTTGAATACAATTAAGACGAATGGTCGAAATAACGATTCCTTCCATCGACTAGAAGAACAGACAGGTTCGTGGGATTAGATTCAAACTTCAGGGATTGCACCAGAGCCATCGTTTTGCGTATCGATATACCGGTATGCTCCACTGAGATGCATCTGTCTTGAATTTAACCCAGAAACTCTTTATGAGCTTCAAAAAAAATTGTTGAATGCTTCTCCTTGCATGATTCCTCCCTAATTTCACACTTTATACACACGTACTTTCTTTGGTGGTTTGTGTTACACGTCGTTTGGGGAATTGGCCTTGCGAATAATAACCCGGAACGTCCATTTTTGTGACGGCTGGTATACGAATGTCTGTTTCGACGCATCTATATCCAACTGAAACGAGGCTTGGGCTTTATGGCTACCGTTTAAACGATTTTCTGTATACTAATGAAAATAGAGTGAATTGTAGTAAAGTGCGGTTATAGGTGTCTTTAAAATTGCATTTCTGCACAAACCTGGATTCTCGTGGAGGACTAAGCATTCCCGAGGTCTGGTGCCTTTTCTTCTTCTTTTTTAAATATGTTTGCATGTAAAAGATTTTGAGTAATTCCAGGTCAGCGACGTCAAATATATTGAAATTAGCATCATTGAATATTCTTAGCTTAATTCTGAATAATCTATGGTGCCAGAGGGCGTGTAATTTGCTTCTATGGAGGCATTTACTTGGAACTTAAAATAAAACCCTAAACGAGATAAATTAAAAAAAAAAAGAGTCCGGATTTCACCGATTACGTGTGACCATTTGCCAACAACAATACCACCATGTCTGCTCTGGTTGGCTCTCTATGGCGTTTTTTTTTTTTAATATCTCGAAATTTGCATGAAGCAGCGACAACTGTAAATACGTTAGTTTGAAACTTTGCGTTCAGATTGGCTGCTTAGAATCTCGAAAACTTTCTTTTGAAACTAACTTGCTACAATCGACCTGGAACCCTCTCTCGTCTTGACGGGTGATATACAGACGTCGGAATACATTAATTTAGTTTAATTTAATTTAATTTAATTTAGAACTAACTTCGTTTTGTGCATCTCTTTTGAAAATTTAATGATTATTTACTGCTTTAATAGTTCTTTCCATGGTGCTATAGAAAATATACTATGAGAACAGAAATCTTCTCATTTAACTATTATTAGGCTCAGTTAGTTAGCGCGCTAGCGCTGCGTAATAACCCAGGAGCTTCTCGCCGATGCAGTCGCTTTGAGTTCAAGTCCAGCTCATGCTGGCTTCCTGTCAGGCCGTACGTGGGAAGGACTCTCAGGAACCTGCGGATGGTATTGGGTTTCCTCCGGGCTACGTCCGGTTTCCTCCCACCATAATGCTGGCCGCCGTCGTATAAGTGAAATATTCTTGAGTATGGCGTAAAACGCCAATCAAATAAATTATATAACTATTATAAAGTAACAGGGATAAAATGCCATTGGTCACAATGTTCTTCTTTTTTACTTTATTACTTTTATTCAAGGTTTCCTGCGGATGATCGTGGGTTTATCCGAGGGTCTGTGCGGCATCCTCCCGCTTCTGACGGATGTCGCATGAGAGAGATATTTTTGAGTGCGACGAAAAACACAATCTGATAAATATTCACAGGTTTTGTGTCTTCGCCTCAACCTCTATCTACCACTCGCTCACTTTATCTCTAACTCACTTAACCAGCCAATCAATCAATCAGTCTATCTATCATTTTAACAAATTCGTATACTTTGCAGCCCAGTGTGACAAAATGGCCGTAAAACAGATGAGTACAGACCGCGAAGACTCCAGAACTGTCAGCCTCGCGAAGAGAATTTCCAAACTGTAAGTGGGTGTGCCATTTTCTAACGCTTCTCTACACGGTTTCATACTTTGTCATCAGTCGAAATCCACTATGTTTATAAATCCGAAACACTCTTGTTTTTAAACAGATCTTCAGTACTTCATAATATTCTTTGGAAAGATACTCCACACAAACTTCATCGCAATCTCTTTTTTATATTTTTCACAGTTAATATAATTCAAAAATCATAGAAACATAGCAATCAGAGAATGTTAATCATGTCAGATGATGGGTAACATAGTTAAAGGTGGTCTGTTCTTTAAGTGGGGGTCTGACAGCAAACTGCGGATGGTCGTGGGTTTGCCCCGGGCTCTACTAGGTTTCCTCCCACCATAATGCTGACCGCCGCCGTATAAGTGAAATATTCTTACGGTGTAAAACAATCAAATAAATAAATAAATTTAAGTCAGTGTGGATCAGAGTAGCTGAATGGAAAGAGTGGTAAATGACAGGGTGATTACATGTCATTGCTGGACAAAAGAACTACGTTCAGAAAATATTCAAACAAGTACCTTTAGTACATAAGCGTGATGCTGTCATGGAGATATGCAATCAGAGCTTGATTCGACATTAGCTTTTGGTTTTTAAGATTGTCGAATGCCCTTTTATGGTTGACAAGTGGTATACGAATGTCGCGCTTGAAGATTAGATTGATTTCTATTCTCGTGAAATATACTGTGATTTGTTTCTGTAATCTGTTGTAGGGAAATGAACCGCAACAATTTGTCTCATACACAGAATGTTGTCAAAGCAGCGCCAAAATGCATCGGCACGACTGATATTTTAACGATGGAGTGTAAAAATGGTACTGGCAGGGATAGCAACGAACGTGGAAGCGACGAGACAGAATGTAAGACTTACCACAGAAAACTCTATGAACTCTCGCGTAAATCCAAAGGAGAGAGTGATCCAAGAACTTCCTCTTCTGCGGACCATAAATATGACGGTCAATATTGTCTGAGAGTTACAGCTACTGACCACGAGTGTCCACGGAGATCACCGGAGGAACACGACGAACGCATGGGTGATAAAACTTCTATGATAGCAAATAGTGCTGAAGATTTATTAAAGGAGATTTCACAGGAAAATCATACTGGCCCAGTGTTTGATGTAGATATGACAGGTTGTAAGTCTTTATATGAAACAAGACAGTTTCCAGAAGACAGAGAGATGTTAAGCGGAACACAAAGAGCATCAAGTGACAACACCTTGTTGAAATGTTGTCCGAACATGGTGCATTCACGAGGATTGCACCAGACTATCACATCTGGATCTCAATCTGGTGAGGACATTGACCTGGGCTTCGCATCAGATCAAATCCAGGTGATGGGTAAAGAAACTCCCTGCTCCGAACCCAATTCAGTGTACAGTGAACATATTCTTGCCGTAACCAACATCGACTGTCCCATGAGAACGGAATTGCCTCAAATAGACTTAGCATCAGAAATCCAAGATGGTAGACCACTTTTGTCTGAGGGCTCCACACTGAAGGGTGAAAGTGTGGTGTTGTCGGATTTAGAGACTCTTAAAGGAGACTTAAAAACTTAAAAAGAAAACTTAAAAACATGACACTATATGCTGAAAGGAGCATATTTGTTCGATGTGGTGGTGCATGCTGCATAATTTTGCGATTTTTCCTCGCCATACACGTAAAGTCTGAAAACGGCAATGCTGGCATAAATCGCTGAGTCCATCGCGTCCTCCATCTTTAATACCCAATAATTTATGCTGGGGGTGTATTGCCTCTACGCCAATGAGAGTCGTTAAAACTGGTGGCTTGTTCGTGTAAACTCGGAACCTGCGCCCAACATTTCGGTTTCCCGATCGTCAAGCGGAAAACGAACTGTACTGTTCGCTACCTTATGGGAAGAAGAGTTCTACCGGAAATGTACGAACTGTACTTCGGCGGTTTCCGACGGCAATTCTCCTACTAGCACAGAAGGCTACAGGACTTAGGCAAAATGGAGTCGCCCACAGCGTATTTTGGTGCTGACTTTATTTATGATTTATCAACTTGAGGTACATGTTAGAATTTTTTCATTGCATGCACCTGCGAGGAAATTCATACTCTTTTTCAATGGTATTTGTTTGATATTTACATTTTCTTCTCCTTGAAACAGATGAATTTCAGAAAGGTGAATCCCAGGAATGTGTAAATATGAATGGAAAAGACGTGACGTAGGCGGTTGTGTTCTGGGGTCTATTTTAGCCCGGCTGTTTTTAACTTACTAAATTAAATCCCATGGCGGGTAACTATACACACTTGACCTACTCAGCCGTTTTGAACGTAACGGCTCTATTTTTCTATTGAAAGCCGTTGCCGTCCTAGTCCAGATCTTATTACAGGTTGTATATTCCCTGTACTGATCTTACCACAGTTGATCCCGTGTACAGATATTACCACACATTGTAGGATTAACCTGAAATACAGATCTTATCGCAGAATGTGCGCTATACAGATCTTGCCCAGTGTGTACCCTGTACTGATCTTACCACAGTTGATCCCGTGTACAGATATTACCACACATTGTAGGCTTAACCTGAAATACAGATCTTATCGCAGAATGTGCGCTATACAGATCTTGCCCAGTGTCTACCCTGTACTGATCTTACCATAGATTGTACAATGTTCTGATCTTGCCACAGATTTTGCCCTGTGCAGATATTAGCACAGATTGTGCCACACTAGTAGTAGTGTCTAAATAAGGACAGATATTTTATGAGAAATTCAGACTTGTAAATCCTCACTTGTAAACTCCGGCTAAAGTCCTTGCACTGCAGTCAGTCATGCAATGACACTCATGTAGGGAATTTTGACACTCATGTAGGGAATTTTGACACTCATGAAGGGAATTTTGACACTCATGTAAGGAATTTCCAAACCATTTGTTTTTCTTCTCTGGGAAACACGTTTAACTTGTCACTTTCTTGACAGTATTAGCCTGCTCTTGCTCGATCTCTCAAAACGTATTTTACACTAACAAGTATTTTGACATAGTTTTATACATATTAGCATACTCTTATAGCAAAAGTATTAGTAGTATGATTTAGTTGTATAAATACTTGTTGGCCTGAGTTTATAGCATGTATTATGATTGTTAGCTTGGCGTTATACTAGTACCCATTCATTATACCCCTTAGTATTAGTTGGAATGAATTTACATTTTGTTAGCATTACACTCAGTTGAAGTATTACCCATTGTTCTCCTATTTGCATTCCGTGTATTATGTTTGTGTGGTAGGTTTTAGAAAGAGATTAGTACTAAGAGAGAATCCTTTTTGAGTGACCGAACACAAATTTCATAATGCCCTGTAATTAGAATCTTTATTATATTTCTTTTTTTCATTGTGGCATTAACTCGACACAACACCACTTCCGTGCTATTTCAGTTCTGGTAGGTTGTGTGGGTATGGGTGTGTGAAGAGATGCGTGGGTATTGCGGTACAGGTGAGCTAAAATCTTTTCCCGCTAAATACTGCATGAAGTATATCCATCTTCGTAAATAAAACTTGCACAAACCTTTTTGTCTAGGAATCTTTTCGTTCTCATCTGGAATCGTGCAACTCTGATATTCGTCATTCGGATAAAAAATTTTGGAATGAAATATGTAGCGAAGAATTGTTCCCCTTCCATAACTTATAAAAAAAGTATTATTTTCCCTTTGACAGTGTGGATATCGTTTTAACCATTCCACGACCATTCATGTTCTCCGATCTCTTCATGAAACATTAAAGTGAGCTCATGAGAAAGAAAATTACACTCTCGTCAAATTCTTTCATCTCTGAATAGCCTTCAGTATTGTAAAAAAAAAATCGTGATTTTGGTATCCAAATTAGATCATTATGTTACGAATTCCAGAACAAATCGTGTACAGCTGGTTGAGGAGTTATATGCCTAACCGATACCAAATTGTTTTATGCATAGGTATAGACTCACAGGACCTAAACACTTCTGCTCTACCAGGATCAGTACTAAGCCATACATTGCCTTTATTATATGTCAATGATTAATGATCAACGACAACGATAATATATGTCTGTATATTAATATACCGATTAAAATGTGAACGAAAAAATGTTCCCAAGATACTCCATGAAGCAACAGACTCAGCTGATCTGAACGAATGAAATCTTGTGTTCCACAAGGATCTATACTTAGCCCGGGATTTACTCTAACTTTGATCTAATAAGTTTTTTTCGAAGACATTGCGCGTTCTTCTTTAAACTCACTCTCCCCACTACTCTTCTACAACGTCTGATAAATTTTCAATGTCCACGAAATGTCAGTTTATTCCTAATTGCTCAATACTAAATAAACGTTTGCTCAATAAATCAATGTCGAGAATTCTGAATGTACTGTATTTACCACGGATCCGAGGAAAAGAAGGGTGTTGGTCTCGCCTACAAAGCTATTTAAATGTGTCTTTCTCATTGTCCAAATCAAATTTGCAATACAGTTTGTATTAAATTTTGGCAATTGAATTATATTTGAGCATTAAAGGCCTATTTTCGTTTATCTTACGATTTATACTCAGTGTTGTACTCACCGGGTAATAAGCTGTGGCTGGTTTCAGTATATTTTCAATATTTCTGTTTCCCCTTTTCTATTCAGTTAAAGTGGAAACCCGTCCATATGTACGTATAGTTTCTGTTTGCCGTTGGGGTGACTATAAAGCAGCACATGAATACTACGGTTATAAAAGGGCTTGTTTCCACTGCTTCAGTACTCCTATAAAGCATTTCTCGATATACTGTCTGTGTGTGTGTGTTTTCTCACATTTCTCGCGAAACCTTTCGATGGTACTTTCGAACAATGAGATCGTGCTTTCGAATCTAACTTTTGGTGGAGTCAGGAAATTTTCAGGTAGGCCTATTTGGCGAGGTGCTGCAATGCTCTTCCCAGCAAAGAGTTATCAGCTGTTTGCGCGTGGAGTTGAACTGATTTCTATTTATTTATTTATTTGATTGGAGATTTATAAAGCCTGGAAAGTCTTCCAGCAGCTAGCAGATGGTTGCTGTTTTTCCCCGCGCCTTGCCCGGTTTCCCTCCCATCATTATGCTGGCCGTCGTCGTATAAGTGAAATATTCTTGAGTGCCCAGTAAAATGCCAGTCAAATAAATAAGTAAATAAATAAGACTGGAGTATTAAGCCATACAAAAGAATACTTCACATGCACGACGGCAGCCAGATTTATAGTGGGAGGAAACCAGGCAGATCCAGGAGGAAACCCACGACCAACTGCATGTTACTGGAAGACCTTTTCAGTATACGAGTTTTTTTTTTCAAACAAATATCATAATTTCAGACGTACTTAGGAATGATAATGGCCTGATTCACAAAGGTTTGACTGAAATTTTATCAGTCTCTACAGCCTGATCTCTTCGTTTTTTTGGGTTTTTTTTGTTATTTTGGGGGCTACTTTCACCGTTATTTTGGCCATATCATGGTTTAATTAGCTATAAGTGGCATCCCGATACAATTGCCTGTTTATTACATAAAGTCCAGCTCATCCTCTCCGGCCATATACGTGGAAAGGCGTACCTGCAAGCTGCGGATGGTTGTGGGTTTACCCCGGGCTCTGTCCGGTTTTTCCCCACTATAATGCTGGCCGCCATCGTCCAAGTGAAATATTGTTGAGTACGACGTAATAGACCAATTTTGCGTCAGTGTTTTTTTTTTTTCGACTTCAGGTGGCAGGTGAATTATTATTTTACAAACTCTTGTCATGTCATCAAATATTGGATTTCTATTTTTTGTATCAAATGTCATCTGGATGGGCTCGGTCGTTGAATAGTGTATTAACTATACTACGGGTATTAAGTCATTTTACAGGGGACTATATATATATATGTATACTCAATACTGTTGTACTGAGACAAAATGAAACAGCAGCTGATTTAGTTCTTGTTTAACTTACTGTTTAACTTACACAATTTTGGGGGGGCAAAGTACAAAATTGAAAAGTTGGCTTGAAGTTAAATCTGATGTTAAGACTTAATACTGGGGTATATAGGCCTAGAGTGCAGTCATGCAGGTCAGAATCTGGGTCAGTTTGCATGCCTTACGGCAGTCCGTTTTGAAAATAATTTTTAAACTTAAGATTTCTTCAAAACATGTTGTGCGCACAACTCATTTTAAATTTTATTTTTCAAACGCGTTCCGCACGGAACCCATTTTGGAACTGTAATGTTTCAAGAACTGTTTCACTTTACAGTGTGCGCAGCGTGACCGTTTTGAAATATCTGTACGCAAGTTTTATTTCAAAACGGGTTTGTTATATTGGTTGTAACACACGCCAGTGGATGAAAAGCTTCTTTAGAGTCCCAGTATTTTGTGATAGCTTCGTAGATATAGTTATTTATATTTACCCATGGCCTAGGCAATTGCGTTGATTAGTACAAACCGGCCCCGATAGCACAGTTGGTAAAGCGTACGCTTCGGGAGCGGTAGATCCAGGGTCAATCCTGGGTCAAGTCACACCTAAGACCTAAGACCGGCCCGGATAGCACAGTTGGTAGAGCGTCCGCTTCGGGACCGGTAGATCTAGGATCAATCCTTGATCGAGTCACACCTAAGAAAAGAGGAAGTTGTAACTTCCTCGCTTGGCGTTCAGCATGAAGGGGATAGTGCAACGACTGGTTGACCCGTATCAGTATAATGGCTCGGGCGGGGCGGCTTACTTGCCTTCGGTAAGTCGTCTCAGTGAAGCAGCACTAAATAAAAGAGCGGTGGAAATCCGCCCTGCAACAAGGAGGCACATTACACGTACATGCACCCTAATGCTTCCTTCGTCGTCATATGACTGAAAAATTGTTGAGTACGACGTTAAACCCCAAGCACTCACTCACTCACTCCTAAGACCTAAAAGAGCGGTGGAAATCTGTCCTGCAACAAGGGGGCACATTACATGCACTCTACGGATCTTTTGTCATCATATGACTGAAAAATTGATAAGTATGACGTTAAACCCGAAGCACTCACTCACTCACTGATCAGTACAATAACCTTACGGCCTATATCTTAACAGAGTTTAAATGTAGGCCTACGTGTTATTTCCAAGTATCCGTTTTGCCACATTTATTCAGTTGGCTGACGACTATATTGTGTTCTTGAAAGAAACATTCAAGAAGATAGCGGTCTTTTTCTTTTCACGAAGAAAGTATGTATGGGTCCATATAGTAAGGTAGGCCTACCGATAAATAGGTTAAAATACTTCTCTCTCTCTTTTTTTTTTTTTTAGATCATTATTTTGAAAGTGTTCTATTGTAAATGTCCGTCTTTAAATGAATACATGAATGCTGGCACAATCGTTCATTTTCGAAGTTTTCTAACCTTGGATTCAAAGTCAGTCCCCTTGGGGCCGCTTTGCACAAAGTGATCGTAGGCCAAGATGACTGTAGCTACCATGGTGACACATGTTAATAATATATGTTACCATGGTAGTTACAGTCAACTTGAGCTAGAATTGCTTTGTGCAAGACTCCACTGAGCCTTAGAAAAACTAAAGAACAAATAATCACTCATATCGAGCAAATATAGCCCTGTATCATTTATTTATATACTTTATTGGAGTTTTACGCCGTGTTGAAGAATATTCAGTAATATGACGTCGGCCAGCATTACGGTGGGAGGAAACCAGGGCGTGTCCGGAGGACACACATGGAAACCAGATTGCCGATAGACCGTCCCAGTCTGGAGCTCTTGTGCGAATGGAGGTGCATATAGCCGCAGGTGACATGTGGCGGGGTTCATTCAAATATCGATTCCTCTGCTCGCTTATGATAAATGATTGGATTTAGGGCGTTTCAGCACAGTATGTGCACATATGTCACACGTAAGAGGACCGGAGGCTACAAAATGTGAAAGTTTCTCCGTGTTTTAGGTAAGTTTGGGATACCTAACTTGATTTTTTTTGGTGTTCTATCGCGGACACTGTAAAGTGACACAGTTCATCAGCTGTTAATGCGCTCTCAGCACGTAACAAAACATACACACGTCAACCTGTTGCGTACGTGAGTAAAGCCCGTTATAGGTGTGTACCTAAGGGCTTTGTTGTATGACAATGAGTTGCAGTTGTGAAAATTGGACCAGGGCTATATTTGCTGTCAGGACTACGAATGATGTGAATACCACCTCAGAAACAGACAGTAAAGTATATATGCCTATACCTGAGCCCATTCGGCTGAATATTGTAGTCATTTTGTATCTTCAACAGATCTTCAACAATTAGCCTGACTATGTAAGGGTTATCACCTGAGCTTCAGGTGTTATTATGTAACCTGGTAAGCTCTTACATAATAGATTCTTTCTTTAGTAGAAGTTGTGTAACATTACTGTAACATTGTGTAGGCTAACATTTCACGACTGTTACACTAAGGTAACAGTCTGTTATATTAGTCACTTGTAGTTAGGTAGTAAAGCAGACAAGATATATATATATATATATATATATATATATATATATATATATATATATATATAGTATCAAGACTACAACCTAATTAAATTCTTTCTAATTATATCTTATTGTCTTGTACCAGTAAGAAAATGGCATGGGCTATACATACAGAACTTTTTAAATTGTCCAACTAACAACCCAGACTTAGACACAAGAAACAGAAAAAAAAAAACACCAAACAAATATTTTGTATCACTCAGGCTATACCAACATCTTTTTCTTTCAACAGTAGCATCATTTTCAGTTATTCACTTTTTTGTATCAGTAACTTGTTCTTATAGGCCCTAGTGATTTTATAGCCCCAGGTTTGACTGAGAGGACAGGGTAACTAAACACATTATATTATTACATTATATTTGTGTATCAGGTAGTAAGGAAAACTGAAGAATATTACGATCTTACCAATAACACTGTTTAATCCCTATGATTGAAGAGTCCTCAAAAACAAAACTCTCATCAGTTTCTGTACGATATTCACAATGTGACGTGAAAACTCCTTTTGTCACGATGGATGAGACAGATATAACATCGAGTAAGGTGCTTACCTGTATTCTGGAATGACATACGTGTTTGAAAGTATGGCATCATTTGTGGCTATATATGTCAACAATTGGTGACGTCAAGCGACACCACGCAAAATTGATCGGGAACAACAGAAAACTACTGTTTCCACATTATCTTCCCAAACTAGCCACAACAGTTTTTATACGGTACAATTTTTTATAATTTAGGAGATGAATTCAGAGCAAATTTCCATCTTATCATTTATGACCCGTCTTTTAAAGGGATACAGAATCCATTCTGATTGGCTGGTCTGAGAGAAAGGCATGTCCAGACTACACCTTGCCCTCAGCTGAATTTTAAGTTTGGTACGTTTATTAAAGTGTGACAAAAGCTGCAAGATTTAACCTAGGAAACCCTTTCTCCACTGTCAGCCAATCAGAATTGATTCCGTATCTCTGTATACAGAAACACATCTCTTGACACAGAAGTAGCTTTGGCTGGCTTCACAAAATTGGCTGCTTTCGCAAAAAAGAGGAGCCCTCTCAGTTTTAGTGGGCATATGCGATTAATTTCTGACTTAAGTCTTTTCAAGGAATACTACAATCCAGGTGCTTAAATAATGTAGGGTGTTTACACGTTTCAGTTAGGTAAATTTATCAAACAAAAGGTGAAATCAAAAGCTTCCTCCAACATGAGACGCGTGGGTTTTAGTATACATTTTGTGATAATTTTTGAAACACTGGACCAAAATTCAGCATACCAAAACTAGTCTTAAAGATTGTATATCATTTTATGATATCTACTGTAGTTTTTGTTTTTGTTTGAAAGAAGCCCTATGAAACAAAAGTTCATATGTGAAGAAATTTCTGGACAGGTGGAAATAACGAAGAATGCACTACTATAACTGAGTGTATGCATGTATGATCTGGGTTTTACGTTGAGTTAAGCAATTTTGAAGTCATACAATGTAAAGGAGTCATAAGGTGTGTGTACATACACTATGTCTTCTTGGGGCAGGGCCAATCCATGCCAGCATAGTGCTTCCGCTACTTTATAAGTACGGTGTCATGCCGAAGACACCAGACATGACACCTCTTTCCTTGCTCTGACTTCTCAGTGCTGAGCAGCACGAGAGGAAGCAGCAAGTGCCATTTTTCAAAGTCTTTGGTACGACCCAACCTGGGTTTGATCCCAGATTTCCCCCGACTTGGAGACAGACGCTCTAACCATTAGGCTACCAAAGGGGTTCCGTTTTAAATGAAGTGAGACTTGGAAGCACAGGTCTTTGTATTTAGAATAATGCAGTATGTGTACCTGGTTTGTTTTTCATGTTCCAGACTTTTCCATGCATCCTAACCTTGTTCTTTGCTGACAATATGTCACTAGCTGAAGGATGTAGTGTTTATGCTGTGATCTGTCAACATGCCCTGTTCCTCTCCTGTACAGATTATCTCCCTTGTTACGGCTTGTGAGTACCACAGATCATCTCTATAATATGTTCTGCTTTCTCATTGATAAGACATCATGAGCGCAAACCTATAAACACAGACCTTCTCACAGCAACTTGTAAATAAAAATTATTAACTTTTCAAACTAACATGACAGCCAATAAATGGTAATACTGCTTTGATTTACACAATCAGGTTTACAAACTAATTTGTAGTCTTTAAATATCTTATTTGATAAATGTTGATGCAGTTTAAATCATAATATGTGGCTTGGCCCAAAAGTTTTGGATTATGGTGTAAACTGACTCATGGAAATGTTGTTGCCTTTCTGTGTTGTAATGTCACAGTATAATCCCTCTGATGGTCATATCTGTGCTGTTATAGTGTTCTGGTGCTTCTTTGTGGTGCTAACTGTGAACACACTCTGCACTGAGTGCTCTGAACTGTGACCACTGACCACTGTTTTCAAGCTGCAGTAGCTCCTGGATTATTGTTGAGTTGACACATTATTTAGTTCTGAAAGAAAACAATATAAAATTGCTTTGTGAATATATTTCCATTGGTTCTGTCATTTTTAATACTTTTACTTTGTTACAGTTTCAGTTGTCCTTCTTCAGTGTGTTATACCCGGAGAAGCCTACTTTGTAGATGTCGACACATACATCCGCTTCCCAGCAAGCTCCGCCTCTCTGACAGGGGCAGATAACTTGCTGGAATTTCAGTTCAGGTTCTGCAATGATCGAGGCATGCTGATATACCAAGAAGGGGGAGACAATTTCTTTGCTCTGGGTGTTAATTCTGGGAAGATATACATTGAATGGAAAACATCTAACAAAGTTGTGGAGGTAATTTTTAGGATTGGGAGACTGTAAAACTTAGTTGGTTTTCAGGTTGAGAATTGCTCTGGGAATTCTTAGATCATAAATATGATGAACGTCATATCCTAGTTCCAGAAGGCTATGCCAATTTTGTTTTGTGTTTTATGGACAAGCACGTATTTTATCCGATATTCAGGTTTTTTTTTAATGAATTTGGTGTTTTACTAGGTAAATAATTATGTCTTCAGTAGGACGTATTGCCAGATTAAGCCAGATTTTCCACAAATTAGATGTTCAGGTTATAGTCATCAGAAGTTAACAGGTTTCAAGGTCCATTTGTTAAATGCATTCATAGCTCTAAATGAAGATGTATTTTGAATGATGAAATGTAGCAATCTGTGTGTATCAAGTGGCAAAAGGGGGAAGTGACATCAGTGGGCCCAGTATGGTCTTTAGTGGTCTTTCATTGGATATTTACTTCATCTTACTAATTGTGGTCTTTGCCTTTGAACACCAATCAATTAAATACACAAATCAAAAATTTACAGACTGTTGTGTTCTGTCACACATTTAACATTTAACGGTGTGTTTGTTTTTCTTTCGTTATTTGAAAGCATAAACATAAAACCAAATGAAAACACTTTATTGACGTATAATTTTTCTTTACTTTTCTTTCCAGCTTGAAATTGGAAATGGTGACCTACAACCAGACATTACATACACTGTGGAAATCATAGGTTTACGTAACAGACAGGTTACCAGGGCAACCATTAATGGCCAAGTCGTTCTTGTTAACTATCTGGTGCAACTGTCACTGGAGCTTGACCTTTCAGGATTGACAGGTGACATCTATGTGGGCGGGTACAGAGATGTCAGTCAACTGAAGGTATGTATCCTTTCTTTTCAATACAAAACTCACAAACCTTCTCTCCTATCTATATTCAGAAATAGTAATACAAGTGATATACCACCAGAATACTGGCCTGGCTTAGAAGAAACTGTGCAAAAATTCATGAAGTGTATCAAGCTAATCCCCGAAATACCTGTAATTCCTCCCAGATTTATAATCTTGAATACGTAGAGTTTATGGTTTTTGTTCCATTGTTGTCAGTATGTTTTTTTCTTGTTTGTAATGCAAATAATTATTCACTATGGGTGCCGTACTACCACCATTTTAATACTGGAATGTTCCAGCTATAGTCGCTGCTTTCTGTTACATTGTTACCTGTGTGGATTCAGGGGAGACAACTTTCACAGTTATGCCCCTTATCCATCCATTCCTTGATAAACACTTAATATTTACAGATTGAAAATAGTGACTAAAATCAGTAAATATGGGGTGAATTCATGTTGATTGTCAAACTTGTTAGTTCTCTGATGACAATACAAATTATTATTGGCAGAAAATACATCTGTGCAGATGAGATAATTTAAATTTTGTTTCATCTGGGTAAACTGTAGCATTTACATTAGACTTCTTCCTGGCTTTTACCACGTTTCCTTTGTTGAAAAAAATTTCATTGAAAGTCATTTTAATAAAATGTAAGAGCTAACCACTACTCAAAGCAAAAGATGAATGAGATGTTATGACAATTTTGTTTGGCATTAGATTGACACGCAACGACTGGCTGCGTACCTGGTGACTTGTGTTGATTACATCACAGTGAATGGCAGACAGCTGAACTTTACCTTGGCGGAGAGAACTGATATTCAGCAAAGGTGAGGTTTTACCTCAAGTTGTAAAAGGTGTTTGAAACCACCTCAAATAATGAACAGTTTAAAATGCTACATAAAACTGCCAACTGTGTGCTTTTAGTTCACAATATTTGAAAAGTTATATCAGCCAGGAAATTGGAACACATTTCCTTTTATTTATGATTTAAGCTGATATATGTAGGAATGTATTATTGACTGTTTTCAAAGTTTTTAAAAAATGGAATTGTAAATACTGTTAGTACTTGTTTAATCTTCATGTATTGTTATAGATGGCTTCTGGGAAGACCAAATTGTTCAGTTTGATAGTAACCCTTTTTGTTTAAATAATGGTTTCATTCATTCACAAAACTGATTACCAGGTGGTCACTTCAGTGATTAAATTTATAAATAATTAAGCACAAATTCACCTAAGCTACGACATCCCCTTCAACGTTGATGTTGTTTTGCGTCCATGAGCCTTGTTAAATGAATGGCCGAATTTATTTATTTATTTGATTGGTGTTTTACGCCATACTCAAGAATATTTCACTTATACGACGGCGGCCAGCAATATGATGGGTGGAAACCGGGCGGAGCCGGGGGGAATGGCCGAATTCAATAGGTGGGATGTAAAAACTTCAACCAACTATCCAACACAAATGACTGGCTTTATAGAGCTGCTTAATCGCATTAATAGCTCAACATAACACTCAGATTACACTCATTGCACGACACAGTGATGTAACTACAACTTAGTGGCATGTTATCATAAATACAGTATCGTCAAACTGTTGTTTTAATAGAGATTAAATCAAGAACCTGATTTATCATTATGATGGTATTATGAGTTTGCATTTCATGTGAAAGACACAAAGATAGCAATTTTAGTGTTATTTCAGTCTGAGTAATAAAAAAGATCTGGTTTCAGTCAGCAAAACAAATGAAATTGACAAATGCTAAGTATTCATTCATTCATTCAGTCAGTCAGTCAGTCAGTCATTTATTGGAAACCTTCAACCTTTTCAAGCCCTGAAGCTTTTTTCAGTAAAATTTATGCATGTAATTATGATGAGGATGATTCTAAAAATAATTTACTTGGATCGTTAAAGATGCAAGCTTCATAAAGTTGGAAAGATTGAAGAATGAGATGTATATTACTCATGATTTTTTGTTTTGTTTTTTTCATTTAGTTGTCCTCTAGATTTTTGTGCTGACCCTACCATTGTTACCGTGACAACGAGGTCAGCCTATTTACAGATGGACCTGCCTCTGGTAACAAGGACCAATACCATTATCAGCTTTAAGTTTAGAACAAGGTACTGAGTATATCTGCATGTAGTTCTACCCAAACTTTAAATGGACTCTCCCCAACATTTGTATTGACTGTGACCATATATCTAATATGTACCATTTCCGTATTTACATGTATTAGAATTCGTTACGCTTTCATTGGAGGAAAGCATGGGTCATGTGATCTTGTGTAAATCGTGACGTAACATGTAAACTGTACAACTTGCAACTAATATACAAGTGTTTCACATCAAATTTGTGTTGGGACAATAACTGTACTTGAACTAAAAAATTTTCAAGGTAAGAAGAAGAATCTTTGGAGCCGAAAAAATAAAATCAAAACCTGTTTTTTTGTCTTTTGATGCTGAAAATTCAAGATATTATCCTGCCCTCCAAATAAATCTCAAAGCACCTATTTAAGGCCAATGGAAATCTCAGAACGAAGTTTCAGGTCATTCGCAGTAACCTCCTCTCGTAGGTACCACTACCGTCTGCCACTTGTGCCTCACTGCTACTTTGGACAAATGATGTTAAAGTTAAACATTACTCTGTTAGATATTAAATATCACAGTAACTTTCTCTATCTTCAAGACTTTTGATGATTTTACAACATTAATTTCAATTTTTCTTCAAATTACTGAAAGCAGTGATACATTCCTGTCGGTTTTTTAATTCAGGATACCTAGATAAGTTTGTAAATATAACAAATCCATCTGGTATTTTTCCTCCGCCTCACATGCTCACCATCTGGTATTTTTCCTCTGCCTTACATGCTCACCGTCTGGTATTTTTCCTCCGCCTTACATGCTCACCATCTGGTATTTTTCCTCTGCCTCACATGCTCACCATCTGTTTTTTTTCCTCCGCCTTACATGCTCACCATCTGGTATTTTTCCTCCACCTCACATGCTCACCATCTGGCAGTTTTCCTCCACCTTACATGCTCACCATCTGGTATTTTCCTTCGTCTTACATGCTCACCATCTGGTAGTTTTCCTCCACCTTACATGCTCACCATCAGGTATTTTCCTTCGCCTTACATACTCACCATCTGGTATTTTTCCTTCGCCTTACATGCTTACCATCCAGTATTTTTCCTTTGCCTTACATACTCACCATCTGGTATTTTTCCTCTGCTTTACTGCTCACCATCCAGTATTTTTCCTCCGCCTTACATTCTCACCGTCTGGTATTTTTCCTCCACCTTACATGCTCACCATCCAATATTTTTCCTCCATCTTATATGCTCACCATCTGATATTTTTCCTCCACCTTACATGCTCACAATCTGTATTTTTTCCTCCACCTTACATGCTCACCATCTGGTATTTTTCCTCCACCTTACATGCTCACCATCTGGTATTTTTCCTCCATCTTATATGCTCACCATCTGGTATTTTTCCTCCACCTTACATGCTCACGATCTGGTATTTTTCCTCCACCTTACATGCTCGCGATCTGGTATTTTTCCTCCACCTTACATGCTCGCCATCTGGTATTTTTTCTCCACCTAACATGATCACTATCATATGGTTGCAACACTGTTATAGTGGTATTGAGAGAAAAGAGCAGGCTAGACCAAATCATGAAATGTATTCATTCATTCATTCTTAAAGTATCTCACATAAAGGTTAAAAAGCATACCATTTTTCATCATGTTTCATTACGGAGATATAGCAGTTCAAAGTAAACAACATCGTGGGGATTGAAAAATTAAAAAATCCATGTGATAAGTTTTAGCCATTAAAACAAGATACGTCAATCGGACAGTCTTTCTTCCTTTTAGACATTTCAGAGTGTTTTATGAGTGACACAGAGCCATCTTTGTCGTTGCTCCAACATGGCACATACCCTGGCCTAATAAGAATCCCTAATCAAGATTTGATGAAGTAATAGTGTTTGTAAGCACATCAGAACAAAATGGTTGTTGGCCATATGGATCTGTTTTCACCCCTCTTGCAATCTTTCACCTGAGGTTACATTATGTGTTGTCTTTTACCTGGAATGCCTGTAAGCTGTGGTCAGTCATAATCTGTCATTTTTTATATGAAGTACAGTATGTATATATGAGAGTTGTAAACCTTGTTAAATGACGCACACCATGTACAGATTTGTGGGACATTAACTTATTTCATGTAATTGATTATTTTGTCCAATCAGAGCTCAGAGTGGTCTTCTCTTCTACCTTGGGGGTCCTGCATATTTGACCTTGTTTTTAGAGGGCCAAGGTCATTTAAATGTTGGACTGAATACAAAGGTATGTTCATCTCAAAATTTATCATTTTCACCCAGTGGAAAAAGTGGTTTTTATTCGCAAATTCATAAGGTATTTTGTATAACGTGTCAAAGGTTTCAGCAGCATTCGGGAACAATGTGATAAATCAACAATAGGGCAGACTGCCACGGTGCATCAGTCATAAAAATCTTAAATGTTTCAGGGGACAGGTTTGGGATCGTATGCCACATCCACAGTTGGCGGTTTTAATGATGGACAGTGGCATTACGTGCGTGTGCGTCGTGAAGGCAACACTGCTTCCTTGACCAATGGAAATGGGCGTTCATTAACCACAGTCACTTATGGTGGGTTATCATTTTTGATGGTTAGAAAAAGGAGTAAAAAATTTCAATTTTTAAAATTTCAGGAAATACCCTTCTTCGAATGATCTGTAAATGAAGTTAAATATAATTGAAATGTAGTAATTATCCCATATGTTGTTTTTCCTGACTAATAATTAAGAATTCTGTGTACAGTCTTAAAGTTTCATTAACTGTCCATGGGAAAGTTGGTCAGCAACATGCGGATGGTCGAGGGTCTCGACGTGAAAACACCATTGAAATAAATAAATAAATCGCTAACTGTCTTCTGGGTTGTATGCTATTTTCTCAGGTTCAGCTGGTAAGCAAATACTTTAAAACAATTCTTTCAATCAGATGCCTCCCTTGTTATGGTATGAGCACACATCTCACATCTTACAGTTTGAACCGTAACTAAAACTCCTTCACGATTATTGGGAAAGCTCTGCATAATTTTCACATCTTATCCATTTCAACACAGTTTTTTTTAGAGCGATGCTCCAACAGGGGAGTTTCCAGTTGGAACTCTTTTGTCGTTAAAGGTAAAAACAGTCCCTCTGTATCATGTGACCTGTGAAAAATGTTTATAAGCAACCTCTGTGGACATTAAATTACTTGTAATTTATCTCCAAATGTTCCAGAGGCACACGTGATACCTCTTTCCTTTATAAACCTTTAAAATTCACAAATGTTCAGCTCCTCAGTTTTTTCCATTGTTTGTCTAATCTGAATAACCTTTTGTGAAACTTTTTTCTGACACCCATGTTATAGTTTAATCCAGTAATTGTCTAACATTTTTGACAGGTCTCATGATACAGTAGGATTCTCTTCACCTTCAGTGATAGAAGAGTGTTAACTCGAAACTCTCCCATTCCGAAATATTTATTCACTTTTGTTATGCACTTCAATAGCTGTACATGTACATGTACACATTCTTTAAATGTCTGTGCCTTTTTATGCGGAAGTTTAGTTTTCCTTAGTGGATTTATATACAAAATATGTTTCATTTTTTCAGCACTTCACACCATTGATAAAGAGTTGGTGTGGCTTTTTCATGACTTTGAAAAACTTGTAGTGAAGAAAGAATGTCCATGCATCCATGTGTCTACCTGTTCTTTCTTCCATTTTTGGTTGAGTGTATAACTCCTATAGCTTGTAGCTTAGTTTAATTTTGAAGCTACATTTTTTCCACTTTTGTTGTTGAGATATATACTTGTATATAATGAATTCACTTTGATAGGCATGCTAGAGGTTAATTCCTATGATAACCATTTCACCATTTTGGTTGCAGTAACTAAGAGTATATATAAACATTTAATATATATGTACATGTAGCTAGCCAGTCCAAGGGATACTAAAATTCCATATACATTTTGTTTTACTTGAAAAGTGAATAATTGCCTTTTTTGCCTTTTTTTTTGTTATAAGCAAAATATAAGTAAAATGATTTAACAGTGGTTGAAGTTTGACCAGTTTCTACAGTAGCCAGCTTCCTCCAGCCATGAACGTTCATACATGTATGATTAATAAATAAGACAGTGTATTTGAGTGTGACCTACATGTACAACTCAACAAATCCAACAAATAAATTTGTGTGCAGGAAATCACAATCCATTTCATTAAATTTTTATGCCAACTGATCAGCTTGCGGTGCTAAGTCGATGAAAAATCAAGTGAAATTTTATGTGGTGAACAATAAATTTTCACGAACTTCATATCACCCTTCTGAACTTGCCACATACAGAGGGGTTAAAAGTTAAGTTTCCATGAAAATTTATTGCTGATATGTGTGTGTTTTCCAATTCCAGGACAAGATGTAGCCCAAACACTGAATGCCGCAGGGCTGTTCATTGGTGGACTTCCTGTTGCCCAGCAACCACTGGGTTTTCCTTCGGAAGCTAACGTCCTCTTTGACGGGGATGTTTTGAGGAGCTTCGCTTCAGCTCATTCAGCATAGCATCTGAACCTGCCAAACTTTCTTAGCTTTGACAATGTCCTGATTGAAAGGTAAGTTTTATGTTTTACAAGAGGAATTTGATTTATTTATTTATTTGATTGGTGTTTTATGCCATGCCCAAGAATATTTCACTCATATGACAGTGGCCAAGATTATGTTGGGAAGAAACCAGACAGAACACGGGGGAAACCCCAGACTGTCCGCGGGCTTCTGGCACACCTTGCCATGTTTGGGCGGTCAGGAAGCCAGCATGAACTGGACTTTGTTTCAGTTCATTGATAAGAGAGTCTTGTGTCATTGTGCTGCACTATCGCACTAACATCAAGGTCACCAGGGGCCCTACCTATTATCTGGACATGTATACAATGTATTTGATGTAATGAATGCCATGGAGCCCCCCCCCCCCCCCCCACATACACACACACAAGAGGAAGTTGTTCCTTTCTGAAGACTGCGGAGAAAAACTGAACACAAGAGAAAAGCTGTTGTATGCAGCCTAAAATTTTGCTTAATTCTGCAATTTCAGTTGAACTCAGAAATGTATCTTGTGGTTTGTTAGCACTGACAATATGTAGATTTTTTTTTTTGTAGAATCATTTTTTTTTTAATCTCTTAAAACGCTCTTTATAGATTCATTGTGTGATTGCTTCAGTGGCCTAAGTGGTAGAGCAGTCGCCTCGAAGTCAGTAAGTGGTAGAGCAGTCGCCTCGAAGTCAGTAAGTGGTAGAGCAGTCGCCTCGAAGTCAGTAAGTGGTAGAGCAGTCGCCTCGAAGTCAGTAAGTGGTAGAGCAGTCGCCTCGAAGTCAGTAAGTGGTAGAGCAGTCGCCTAGAAGTCAGTAAGTGGTAGAGCAGTCGCCTCGAAGTCAGTAAGTGGTAGAGCAGTCGCCTCGAAGTCAGTAAGTGGTAGAGCAGTCGCCTCGAAGTCAGGAGACCTGGGATCAAACCCAGGTCAGATCATACCAAAGACTTTTGAAAAAAAATTATACTTGTTGCTGCTTCTCTTGGCGAGCGAGGAAACAGGACTAGCTGGCTTGGTGTTCGTATAATTTGACTGGATGGAGTGTCATGTCTGGTGTCTTCAGCATGACACTTCACTGACAGCAGCACGTTGGTGGCATGGGCATGGACCCTGCCACAAGAACACATAGTATATTTACATACACCTACAGACTCCTTGTTGTCGTGCGAATGAAAAATAGTTAAGTACAACATAAAACCCCAAGCACACCTACATGTGTTAACTTCTTCGTGAGCTCATTCAGCTATTAAAGGGCTCCTCTGGTCACAGCTGGTTGGTCTGTCACCCTTGAGGTTGCAGGGTTGAATCTGGATTTCACTGGATTAGCTGCAGTGTTGATTCAGGAAATTTGTCTAGAAGTACTGTTAGGCACTGCTATGTACTGCTCTGGCTTTCACCCGCTATAAACCGAACTGCCTCTATATATAAAGATGTGTATTTCATAAAAACCTTACAAAATATAATTAAAAATAATCATCACAGAGTGTTTACTTCGTTGAATTTGATATGAAACCTGAAATATTTAGTAAACTTTTTATCTTTCTATTTCTTTGATGTTTTGACAGAAACATCATTCACGGCAGCTGCTCCACGTCTCAGACATGTGACCCGTCATGTCCTGCTCCACAGCAGTCATGTGACTTAGCATGTCAGTGTGCTCCAGGATTTCAACCAAATAGAACGCAGCCTACTCTTCTCTGCGAGAATATCGATGACTGCTCCCCAGACCCATGTCAAAATGGCGGACTGTGTTTTGACGAGATCTTAGACTACAGATGCCAGTGTCCTGTTGAATTCAATAAAGGTACGCTGTATTCGGTTGTGTTCACTGGAAGCTTGGCTTTCTGTCGCTAGGTTTTTAAGATTTAGGTTCAATCCCATTCTCACTCAGGGAATTTTCTAGACTCGATGGGGACCTCCGTGATCGAGGTGCCTTTCACCAATATCTTCACTTCAAGTTGAAGTCTAGCACACGCTGGCTTCCTCTCCAGCCATATGTGGGAAGGTCTGTCAGCAACTGATGATCATCAGTTTCCCCTCAAACTTTGGCCACTTTCCTTCCACCATAATGCTGGCTGTTTTCGTATAAGTGATATATTCTTAAGTACAGTGTAAAACACCAATCAAATAAATAAATAGACTGTCCTGCATCCATTGCTTATGTGTCCTTGGTGTCAAGAAATGGACAGTAGTGTGTTTTTGTGTGGTCTTACATAAAGCTCATTGGAGACTGCTTACCTTTCGTCATCATGACATACTTGGACTTACGTATGGCAGAGTTTGCCAGTGACTGGACAAAGGCAGGTGGTTTACTCTGGGTACACTGGTGTCCCGTGGACAGCCCAGTTTTCTCTAACCATGAAACCAGCTGACATTGTAGAAGTGTAAAATTCTTAAGCATGGCGTTGAACAGTAACCAAATAATAATAGTACCTTTACTAACAATATTTGTTACTTTTTATTTTTCACATTTTGATATGGAACGATACTGTTAGGGGTCATAGTACATCATTACTTCAAAAAAAAACATGGGTGATTTCTTGTAGAAAGTTAAATGCTTCTCTGATATTTGAAAAAGTCCGTCTATGAAAAAACTATTTTCTGGAGCAGATGTGTTGTTCTGTTTCAGGGAAAAACTGTACTATTCCCAACTTTTGCCTTCCAAACCCTTGTTTGAACGGCGCCACCTGTAATGACCTATTGACTGGACACACTTGTAGCTGTGCTGCTGGATTCAGGGGAGACAACTGCGAGATAGAAATCAGTGAGTCCCAAATATCAGAAGTATCCTCATGTATTAAGAGGTTTTATTGTTAAGATTATACCTTTGTAATTTTAAGTAGCACGGTTATTAACTTAGGTGCATGGCGTGTATTCGTCAAAAAGTATTTTGATTCAAATCAGAATTTAAAGGATATATGAATTGCTTTGTTTTTTGTTTTCTTAATGTGTCAGTATGTAAGTTAATGTGTCCAAACATAAAAGTACAAAAAAGCTAGCTGTCAAAACAATTTTGCTTAGGGGACAGCTTGAATTAGTGGTGCAAAGCTGGCCCCGGGTTCCCGGTATATTTCATTTCATGGAATAGAGGGGTTATTAAGAAACGTAAAATATGTCTCAAAATTGATATACACTGTACTTTTTTCTAAATTTTTGCGGCATATTTTTCTTAATTTTTTTTTCAAATCTTACTCTTTGTTTTATAGTATCTTTCATGTATCATTTAACTTTTAACCTGAATAGCAGTTAAATGTAGCAACTTTTCGTTTAATCATCAGTAGGCCTCTTTTTGATTAATTATCAGGTGGCCGTTTTTGGTGAAATCACGATTAGACACGTTCGTCACAACTTCTGGTCAAAAACATATGGTCAGAACCCATCTGTATAAGTAATGCTGTGGACAAATCTTTCTTTTCACCTATAACATAATCACTTTCACACTTTTTCAGACGAGTGTGATGCCAACCCTTGCAGGAACTACCTATCCTGTACGGACCTTATAGCTGACTTCAGGTGTAATTGTTTACCTGGATACACAGGTAAAACCTGTGAAGAAGGCATTAATGAATGTTTACCTGAGCCATGCCTAAATGAGGCTACCTGTGTCGACCTCATCAACAATTACCGGTGTGTCTGTGTTACAGGATGGACAGGTAAGTTGTCTCTATATCTAGCTGATGGAAATTTGGTGCATATTACGAATGTATTAATGAATTGTTTTCGGCACATAGTGTAGCAATGGTGGTGACATTGTTGAAATGTATAGACAGTATTTATATATGTGCAGAACTTTGTTTGGTTTCATTTCAATCAACATTTTTCAAGTTATTGCTGCTTTTATATAGACTACACCTGCTCTGAATGAAGCCCCATGTTACTGAACCTTGATTATCACATAACGCAGGACTATAGTTTTTGAGGCATGAAACCACGAGAAGGTGGGAACACCACCACCCCAACTCCCCCCACCCACCCACCTCCACCCCCATAAAACTGCAATACGTGGGTTATGTCGCGACAGTGAACAATATTTTCTTGGCAACAGAATGTAAAAAAATAACATGACATCAACCTTTGAGAGTTACAGAAGCATCAGTTTATCGTAAATTAAGTCTGACAGAGTTCAGTTGTATTTAATTAGCGCGAGGATATTTAAAGAAGACCTCTAAAAGTCGAATTACGCATCATTAAATAGACCACATAAAACTATGCATAAATATACTTTCCTTTATTTTTGTAGATTTTTGTGAAAATAGTTAAAGGTGCTTATCCAGCTCAAATCACAACACTGAATGTTGGAACAACTCACAATTTTATCCATGAGTGAAAGAATTACTGAAATGATGTTCCCAAAAATTCCTTCCTTCTGATGAACATCAGGAAATAAAGTGATGTGACATCAGAGTTCCTAGGTAACGTGGGTATGGCGCTTGTAGCCTTCCATAGTTTTCAAATATCTGAATGCCTTTCAGCACTCTGAAAAATCTGAAAAAATAAATGAAAGTATTTTTATGCATAGTTTTCAGTTGTCCGCATGATATTTTAGCTTTCTTTTACTAAAATGACCTCCGGATGGATTGCAAACATGTGCGTGACATTTACCCGGGGCTTTCCAAATAAGTTTGCAGAAATCTGTCTTAAAACCCGGTCTTCAACTAGATTATGCCGCCTACCTACCAAAGCTTGACATTAGCCAATTTCTGAGGTCTCCTCTATCCACAACTTACTCCTAAAAAGGCGCTTTTTAAACGGAAGAATCACTCCAAGGGAGGTTATTTGGTGTGGCCCTAATTTGACTCTCACAAAATGAAACATTGTCAACACAATTCCCTCTAAACTTCCCAACAGATTTTTATAGAAAGTCGGCAGATATGTTGGAGACATGATGTGTAGATGTGCGTCTGGATACTGTAAAGTCAGCTACCCTTCTCTTCTAAATACAAAAGGCATCAGCATGGGGTGTCTTTATTTATTTATTTGATGGGTGTTTTACGCCGTACTCAAGAATATTTCAGTTATACGGTGGCAGCCAGCTTTATAGTGGGATAAAACTGTGCACAGACCAGGGGGAACCCACGACCATCCACATGTTGCTGGCAGATCTTCAAGACAACCGGAGTGCAAGCCAGCATTATCTGGACTTGAACAGCGACCGCATTGGTGACTCCTGGGTCATTACGCTGCTCTAGCGTGCTAACAGGCTGAGCCATGGAGCCTTCAGCATGGGGTGTAAACTGTGACACTGTTGTTGCAACAACAGTGATAGTTGGCAAAGTGGTAAGACATAACCAGTGAAATGCATCCTTTGTCAAATTATCACCGCTAAGGTTTTATGATAACAGTTCGTGTGAGCAGAATTGAAAAAAAATGCTGTGGTGTTAATTACAATGTATGAGACATCACTGGCCTAGAATTGTGCCAAATGCTGTGTTGTCATGAAATTTAATAAATGATCAGTTCTGAGGCTGATGAAGTCCAGTGTGGTATTGTAGTGTGTGCATTTTCTCTTGTCATGAACATTTGTTGGCGCGCTGTTTAGCTTTTAATTAACCTCATGCTTTTAGATGTATTGATTTCAAAATGCGAGATACATTCTGCAACATGCTTGACTGGGAGTATCACAGTACAGAGTATGCAGTACAATTCTTGACAATGTGCTTGACTTTTCATAAGCAAGTCATTTACATAAATATTGAAAAGTAAGGGCTCAAGAATAGAACCTGGAGGAACGCCAGATTTCGCTGACAGAATTGCACTGCTGAAGTGTTACCACTTTTAATAGTTCAATGTTGTTTTGTGTCGCTGCAGGTTTATTACACATAGGACCCATCACCAGCATTGTGCAGTATCTACCATCATGCCATAAATGTCTGAATTTGTCAATTATTTCTTTCTTTTCCTCACGGACAACAAAATACTAGAGATTCAGATTAAATGATTCTTGGAAACAGAAATTTGAGTGAATTACATGTGTTTACTACGCCAAACGTTTTCTGAATCAGTTTCTATATGGGATGGAAATTCAAATATCTGCAGCTGACACATGTTCTGAACAATTTTTTTTTTTTTTTCAATTAATGTCAAATCTCCATCACACATCATGTCATTGCAGGCATTTTAGATGGCTCAAAGGTTGAAAAATTTGACTGGGTGTAAAAAACACGGACATTTTCCCCCCATTTTGTGGCTGAGGATTGCTATAGCTATGAATTAAAAACCCCCTGTGTAATGGGTCAGATATGAAACCCAGCAATTTCAGCGTGATCGTAAAGATCCAGAACCAAACCTCTGACATCGATGGATGACTCATCTGGCGTGTTAGACACAACAAAACAATCACTATAGGGCTTATGTACCCCACCATATTTCAGTTCTCTCTTAGCTTGTTTCAATTTCGGCAAGATCAGTAAAAATTTTAGTGTATTTTATAAACATAAATCACAACAGAAGTTTTTTGATTGGTGTCTTGAGAAAGGTTTTTTTGTTTGGACTGTGTATTAGACACAAAATCCTGTTCAATATATGTGCTTTTTTCTTTTTTTTCTTTTTTTTTCTTTTTTTTTCTTTTTTTTTGGTGAGTGCTTTTATTTGTTTGTTATGCTGTGATATTTAATCAGAGGATATGTCACAATTCACACATTAAAACAAAAACATGTTAACGAAAATTGTGGCTTAGTTGCAATTATATTATATTTTGTGTTTTTGTTTTGTGGAAGCAAATTATATCCTTCTGAAGAATGGTGTCTGATTTCTTCCAGTGAAAAGTCAACCAGAAAGATATGTTTGGATGCCTGTGATTTAAAATTTGTGTGTATCATTCTGTAGTTTTTTTTTTTTTTTTATGTTTGCGGTATTTAGACACAGTCAAGAAAAATCTATTTCACTTCTCCCTTATCTTTGAATTAAATGGCCTGTGTTATGTTTGTATTTTCAAGAATAAGAATTATGTCAGAATTGTTATAAAAATGATGTGTAAACATTGCTAAGAGTGTGTAAGGTTTACACATGTAGTAAAGAGAACCCAGCTAATCTTCATCACTCTGCAAAGGCTACACTGCCCTCTTTGTCCTGACATGGGATAGTAGTCATCAGGAGTCATTATTATTTGCGAGAAGACACGGTCCTCAAGACTGGCCCGGGCTCCGTGGCCCACAAAGGGCTCTTCTCAGCTTTCTTTGTTGCTTTGTCCGATCAACACGTGCCTGGCTGACTGTCTTCTCTCTTTGCTGAAAACCCATTGTTAAAAGCCTGTTGAATATTAATGAGCTATTGCTATGGCGATTGCATCGGATCACTCCCCTCACTCTCCACTTTTACTTCACAGTGTGGTGCCTGGACCAAGTGACACACCCACTAACCCTACTCCACTGTTGTGAGGGGGGAAGATTCAGAAGGCAAAGATAAGGTTGGAGGGGTGGGGTGAGAGGGGAGTACAGGGGTTAAGAAATGAGTATGGATTGGCTTCTTACTGCCTTCAGACTTGCAAAAAGAAAAAAATGTAAATACTGTACAAAATTCCAAGAAAACTGAAGTGTTTATATAATTAAAGGACATAATAACATATAGCTGCATTATGAGGGTTGAAAAAAAGATAAAAAATTTACTCAGATGTATTTAAAAAAATTTTAATAAATATAAATTAATTGGCACGAATTTTCAGTTTGAGAATAATATGTCATATGACTGCGTATTAAATAAATATCTTTTGTTGCCATATTGGTTATATCTGGGACTATTATATGTAGTATAATATACAATGTATATAATAGTCGCAGGTTATATGTAGTCACACAGTGTTAGAATGTACAGTGAACATTAACCATGCATGAAGCTAATGAGTGCTAAAACCTCTAAAAACATGGGTTTAATTTCAGCATAAAACATGCTAATTCACTGAAGAGGTATACATACAAAAATGCATGTGTGTTAAGAATGTACTTTTTATGGTGAATATACTTTAATTCAGCTGAAATTTGTCATTGTTTCAATTTGTTCCCTTAATTGTTGAGCTGTACACATCTGTTAGACCCATAGTGTCTTTAATAGCAGTAGCTGAGGGTAACACTTACACTATGCAGAGTTCCCTGTTAGGCCACACCCTCTTCAATATGTCCCTTCCCTGACCCCTACAGGCTGGGTGATTAGTGCAGACACAGCCCAGTGGGGGGGGGGGGGGGAAGGGGTGCTTAGCCAATCTACCCTCTGCACATACAACAACAGGACATCTGGCTTATATTTGAAATCCAGGGTTTAATCAGATCAGAGTTGTAGATCATAGGGGCTGCTGCAGTTGTCCAGTTCTTAGTAGTAAACGGAACAGTGCTCTGTGTTCAAGATGCACTGACCTCCAGGTCCGGTTCTTAAGGGGACAGTCCAGTGTTGTAGAGCACTGTGAGGTTGCTGACCACTAAATAAGGAAGTGTCCAGATTTGAATAGTTAGGGGAACAGTGCTGACTCCTCATCATTTCCAGTGTTAGCTTTTAATAAGGCTAAGGCTAAGGCTAAGCTGACCACTTTGGGTTTGCTGACCACTGTGAAATAAGGATGTGCTCAATGTTTTGAAACCCACTGAATAGAAGTTTGTTCTGATGATTCAGCAGTCATGTATATTTGTCTGTGGAGATTTACTGTCAACCAATCTTTCTTCAGTAATAGTTAAGAAACTTCAGGAAACATCATTCAATTGTCTTTGGATTCAGTCTGAGAAAATCTAGGATCAAGTCAGGAAAATTAATGTACAATGACCTTCACCTTACTTCTGCATTGACCTTCAACCTGCTCCTGCATTGACCTTCAACCCACTTCTGCATATTGACCTACAACCTGCTTCTGCGTTGACCTTCAACCCACCTCTGCATATTGACCTTCAACCTGCTTTTGCTGTTGAACTGAAGCCAACATTGGTGTTGGATGGAATGCTGTCGTAGAAACGAGAAGTACAAGGAAAAATTGCATGCTGTGATATACAGGGGATAATATCAGATAGCTGGTCTAATGACACCTTTGAAATGGTTCCCCCAAACCCTCCTCCAGTTGGTTTTTATACTTAGGAGTCAAGCGGTGGACACTTTATCAATCGACAAAAGTAGTTCATGAGGCAGTGGTAGTTTTGGCTGAAAGTGGCTGGAAAAAGACTATATTGACTGATATTGATTTGGGTTAACGTGTATGCTATACAGGTGTGGTAGTAATCAGGCTTGTCTTGAGAAATAGCGAACCAGTGTGAGCCGTGGAAAACCTATGTAACATAAGCTCGATCAAGAGTATAGCCAGAATGTTACATGTTTAATTATTAATTACTCGTGCAAATGGGTTAATTAATCAACAACAAACAGAGTCGTTGATCACAAGTTAGCTGTGGAGAACACCAGCGTCGCGATCACTGAGGCGTGTCTACAGCTGTGAGCAGTTCATGTAACACCCTCCTGGTCTGCATAGTTTCCCAGCCTGTTACCTGGATGGTAGAAAGCTATTGATTGGATTTGCACCTGGCTGTCAAGTACTGTTAGATAAACTGTTTGATGTGTTATTGGAAGAGAGACATACCTATACTGACAGGAGCTGTGCTGTAGATCTGATTAGGACAGACACTTACACCTAATTAAGCCGTGGTATTAGATGTGTTATTTATATATTAAACCGTGGTTGACGGGGAGTCTGTGAAGTGCGACTTTTGTTGGCAGAGAAGATTTCCAATGATGCCAGAGAGGTGGTCAAATGTGAATCTCAATTCTCACAGCCAGTGAATCATCATCGAGGAAAATATCGTGAAAATTGGCTCGGTTATATGCCATGTGGATGTAAACTTCTGGAATACCCCAGATCTGGTACTTAGATGAAAAAAAGATGTGTTTTCAGACCCGTGTATAGCTCCAGTATTCCTATGCACGATCATTGTGGGATTTATGTCTTTAAGTTGATGCTTTGTGATTTTCAAGGATATGACCTTCCCGTGTGCCAACAAAAGACATATTCATCTGTGGAGTTAAAGCGAGATGAACTCTCAGAACAGGTCTGTTAGCTAAGCATGTAAATATCACCTCTGTACAGAGGAACAGGACTGGCAAGCTAGCCACTCGATCATGTTTCTTAATATCACCATCCCAAGAGATGAGACATATGAACTGTTTGGCTGATGTTTTCTGGTGTTCGTAGAACAATAGCTGAGGGACGCCTGACTCTATCAGGTTTCATCTGATTCGTGTTACGTCATCGCATTTACTTGGCTGGCCGTTTGACTTGTCGGGAGGTTTTTATTGAGACCATTGTTGTCAGCACGCTGTGTAAACAATGTCATCCAGCTCAACAGAAGAATGGAGTTCTAACCAAGCGGTGTCATAATCATGTATTCAGGCAGTTAACATGTACTGAAAATGTTAAAATGGAGGAACTTTTTTCATAATCAGAAATAGTAATAACTTATATTAATATTTTTAAAAAATTGAGAAATTGTGAAGTTATTTAATAGGATGTTTTTTTAATACAGACATAAAAAGACCTGATAGACATTGATAGTAATTTAAATTTTTTTGTTGTAAACAAGGCTACTAAAGTAAAAATAAGAATACATGAGAAAAAATTATTTTAAAAAAAGATTATTGCGGTATGCATCAGTCAGTACACTTGCAAGAAATCAGTCAGCATTTCTTCCTGGAAATTAAGTCATCTTAATAGAAATCACAATTGACAAATTTTGGCTGAAAAAACAAAACAACAAAACAAAATTAGATGTTTATGTTTTGCACGGAAGTGCATGTTTTGGCCTGCGTGGCCTTTATATGGAAGTATGAAATAATATAGAACAATGGAGTAAGTGATGACGTAAGGTGTGGAGGACAAGACCACTGAATGTAATCCTGGCGATGACCTGAGCCAAACATGAAGAGCGCAAATCTGTTGGTTGATGTCCTATCAAGGCGTTGCTTCTAAGAGTGCAGTCGCAGCTGTCATTGTCCTGCAGTGTCACTCCGTGGTTGCACCCAGACAACAAACGCGTCTGTCCTGCAGTCAGCCTCTACAGCTGCGTGTTGCGCGTTGATCTCTCTGACGACTGCAATCTCCTTCTGCATGTTTACAAGTGAATCTGCAATAGCCAACTTGTTCATTTTAGTCTGCATCTGTGCTGGCAAGGGTTTGTTTTTGTGTGGGACGGAACTTCTGCCACTGCATTAGCGTTGCAGTTTTGCAGTGTTGGAAATCACTATTGGAAAAGACTGTCTTAGGTACTATAGTGTTTATACAGAACTGTTGAATCAGCAAGTTTGCGGGCTGTATTTCTTCTGCAATCTTTCATTAACTGTGAGAAATTCAGGAGCTTACGTATAGTGCATTATTATTGAACCAAATCCAGACCAAGTTCAAGAAACGCTAAGTACGGTCCTGTTTCGGAGACTTTGTTTACTTCGTGGTGAGACGGTCCATGAGGATGCGTAGTCATGGCAACGGTGACTCAGTATCGCTGTCTCGTCGTCGTCGCAAAAAGTCTTCTGCTCGCTTGGATTCTTCTTTCACCCTTGTCAGGTAATTAATAGTTTCTAAAATTACTCATCGTCTTGTGTTTTGCTTCTATTTTTAGCTATTTTGGTTGAGTCATGTCATCGTCCGTGTATCAATCAAGTTGATGTCGCTTAATGTTCTCTCCAAATCTTGCTTTCAAATTCAAATTTGGTCGCTGAAGCTAAATGTTTGTTGAACAGAATCAGCTGTGAAAATTAGTGACAGGCATTTTTTTTTACTGAATACAATTATTGATGGAGCGTTGTTGATAGTTATTTTCAGCACACAGGAAAATGTTGATTTTTGAATAAATGAATCATTATGAGGGGCTTGAATCCACATTGGCAATAATTTCAGCTATATCGAGGGAAGATTTCTAAATAAAACCACCCATATAATTTCTGTGATAGCTTTCAATATTTGTGCTAATAATTCACAGGTATATTTGATTAGGAAATGTGAAGAAGAGATCATTATTGTGGTGTTCTGTATCAAAGTACCTGAGACTTTATGAAATACCAAGGCTTATTCATGCATAATATAATGCATTATACGTGTTGATAAAAGTTGATAAAGCACAAATCTATAAGTAAGATTTTGTCTTTATCTGATACAGACATAACTTAAGCTTTAGAATAAATCTGCGATTTTAGCTTCAGGATTGTTATATTTGGGGATTGTTGGCCAGCGCCTAATTCTGCGTAAGTCATGCTGATTGCTACTATTTATGTAGGCATTTACATGAACAGTTAGAATAAACCCCTGACTAAGGTAAATTGACAAGAGGTGATTTTTGCAATTTGCCAACTGTCACACTGTCATCACTGCTCTGGTTTTACTCTCTATGCTGTTATCTCTTTTTTAACTACATGGTTTGTGTTTTGTCAGAGATCTCAAGGAAAAAAACATGTCCATTCACGCAACTGACTTTGTCAATATATAACCATGAATGGTTTTTTATATTATAAGAATTTTGATCATGCAGAACTAAAATATCTTAAATGTACATGGATATCTGAAACATTAAATTACGTGATGTGCTTTTTTGAATTTGTAGGGAGAATTACATCTTTGACATGATCCGTTCTAAAATGTATGACACTGTTCATGAGTGATAGGATTCTGTCTCTTCCTAATGAGAAGATTTATTACAATTTACTAACAAATATGGGAATGACTTGTGAACCATTTTTTTACCTGTGATTACATAGTTAAAAAAAAGTTCGGAATGAAGGAGTGAATGATAATGGCTTAATGCCAGGGAAGGTGAGAAGCCAGAGCATAAACCTAATATCAAGCTTCCTGCCCTTCGACCAGATTTATTGTCTATAAAATGTGTAAATTACCTGAGGCACACTGTAATAACAGATGATCACATGCTGTTATCTCCCATTGAAAGAGCTCTTCATTTCCTGTGAGACCTGTTTCTAGGGCTCAGCTGGGAGGATGTCACAAAGTTTTGCCATCGTAAAATGCATTCTCGCAAATTGTGTTGGCTTATGCATTAATATTTAATTTTCACCATTTCTGATGTGGAGTTTGAATTTTCAACTTCTTCTTTTGTTTTTTTTTTTAATCTGCTGCTGTCTGAAACATATTCCTGAATAGCATTTACATACTGAAGGCTTTCTCATAATAATTCTAGCATGTCAGAGTGGTATTTTCATATGTATTAAACATAAACTCTTTGTAATAGTTTTCTGGCATTCTGCAGCGCTGATCCCTTTTCCCAGTTGCATGTGTATTTATTTTGATATGTTTTAATTTATAATTCCTCTATTTACATTGGATTCAAACTGTGCCTCCAGTGACTTAAATTTAAGTCTGATGTGTCTTATAGGGTTGTTAAACTCTGTATTTACCCTTGAAACATTGTCATAATAATTTTATTCATAAAGGAATAAACTAGAGTAGAAAGAATTTGAAGCGGTTATTATCAAGCTAATTATTCTTATACTGGATAATGACGCTATTAATCTTGTTCATAACCAGATTCTGAGAAGAAGTGCTGGGTCAAAATCAGAGTTCAAAACCAGATGTGATTTTGAACATACTTGTTCTTCATCCCTATAAATCTCCTTATGACTACAACCATATGACCTATCCGTGTGCCTCAAGTCTCAGTCCAGATTTTGACTTTGATAAATGGACTACACTAACGATGCCTGAAAATTTCACTCCAGGTAAGATGGCCTGAGGGTTTGAGTATGACTGTTATGGCCTAGCAAGACCGACCCATCACAACACCTCTCACATCTCACACTTCACAATAGTTGGCGATGTCATTAAGCGATGCTCCCTTCACACAATCCAGGGTGTTACGCTTCTTAAAACTCACTCAATTTGCCCCTGCCCCCAGGCTTTGTTTTCACGCCACCCTTCAACAAATTTCTGGCGCCGCTGTGTCTGGGGTAGTCAGACTCCAGTCCGACAGTTTTGTTTTTCTTTGTCGCCAGTTTTTCAATACCATTATAGGTTTCAGCCATGAGTGCGGTAGAAGTGAGATCAGATTTAATGAAGTTTTGCTCCATTAAAAAATATTTTCTTTAATTCCTCTTTGTAGTTTTCTGGCTTTTGGTGGCTAGCTGGTCTTTATTTAATATTGGAAATATCACAATTATTCCACCTATGGCAATAACAACTTTTTGTTTTGGTGGTTGTTTTTTGGGGTTTTTTTTCAGGGTGTGTCATAAACAGTGTTAACTTGATAAACCTTCTGCAAGAAAAACACTTTGTTTTGTGCTTCTGATTAAACTGTAAATGAGAAAAAAATGCAAAACAAGCTTGTTGCAAAACATTTTTTGTACAGTATAGCTTTATACTGGCCAAATTAATTTATATGTTAAACATCACATTTTTAAAACAGTTTATAAAGGACAGATCAAGTTGCATTATTTGGTTTTAATGTATTTTGAAGCTGACATTTTTCTTTTTTCTGTAGTTATTAAAGTTATCCACTTCCTTTTTAATATTTCATTATGATAGTTAACATAATTTTGTGCAAAAAATTTGAAAAAGAAACAATCTCAGTCTTGGTTTGTAAATGTGGGCACCATCGTTTACTTTTCAAATCTGATTGGTCAGTTTTTAAGAGAACAGCTGTCCTGAGCAGGTCATGATTAGACGATTCGATGTAATGCGCTTGTCGCCTCACAGATAAATTAAATGCTGATGCTCATTTCAGTAAACGTTTGCTGTCCTCCTTAATGTCCGTCTCTCGAGTCACTGCCGATTATTTCTTAATGAATCATAAAAAGCTCTTAAGGTCTGTCATTTGTCCCTCCTGACAGAGAAGATCTCCTTTTGATGTTTAGCGGGATTGAGAATTTTATGCGGCCGATTTAATTTCTCAGCAGAGAGTAAAGCCTCTGTCAGAAGTGTCTGACGCCAAAAGCTCATTTCATTGCACAACAAATTTCAGACTTGGGTTTCCAATACTTCCTGATTGTTAAAGACAGTTTTTAATTCAGGTCCTTTAACTAAGTTTTCTAGGCACTGTTTCATATCAAAGTTTGTCCAAATGACATTGGCTGGTGAACTACTTTATGCAAAACCGTTTTTGAAACCATGCTGCCGGGTTGGTTCGTCGTCTAAATTTTGGAAGGAAAATGACAATGGCTTTAATTATGTTAATTTTATCTCAAAGCAATGTCATTATGGATCTAAGTCAGTTAACTTCTCGTCTTTGATGTCTCCTATTGGCCTCTAACTATCTTAATTGACAGATGGTTACTAATCATTTGCATTGTTAATTCAATGACAGATTCAGTCGAAGTCACAATTTTTTGTTGTAACCGTTCACCTAAGAAAACTTGGACTGTTATGATTCTGTGTGCCTGTCTGTCAGTCTGTCAGTCTACATCTCTCCATTCCTTCATCTGTTCATTCAGTGTCTCTGACATGAATCGAAATAGATTCTCATGCTGTGTCAGCAACCTACGGATGGTTGTCGGTTTCCTTCGGGCTCTGCCCAGTTTCCGTCCACCATAATGCTGGCCACCGTTGTATACATGAAATATTCTTGAGTACGGCGTGAAATACCAATCAAATAAATAAATAGATCCACAGTCTAAGTTTTTAATTGGCATTCAGAGGTAGAGTCACTTCTCAGGGCTTGTATACGTGGATAGCACTTTTGCTTTATTAGTTCACTACATTTTTGCACAAAATGCGTACAACATCGTCAAGCAAATGGGGGTACTATAAAAGTTTTTGACTTATACACATGCAGTAACTATCATAAATACAGAGAAAACAGGCCCATTATGTGTACAGTACAGAGATCTGCAGGAAGATCGGGTCATGTTCAGTTGCACTGGTTTCCTCTCAGTATATTGCTGGCAACTGTCGTGTAAATGACATTTTCTTGAGTGCAGTGCAAAACACCAATGAAGTAAATAAGCAATCTCCACAGCTGATCAAGGAAGTTACAGGCTCAGATCAAACAAAGAACTGGTTTTACAGCAGCTACTGTGTGATTCTGATTTGTCAGGTGCCTGTAAAAGCAGTGGTCTCTCTGGGGCTCTAGCCAATTTCCACAGCGCATAAACTTGACCTCTGTAGTATTAGTGAAATAGTCTTTTTAAGTATGGTGATAAATGTCTGTCTTTTAAATAAATTAATTGGTAAATAAGTTATGGTGGTATATAGACATCAGAGCTTAACTATAAAAAGAATTGTGTCTCTCAGAAAAATGTCTATGTACACATCTCGTAAACATTTTATCAATGTTGCAGAATTATAAAGCTTGTATGAATGTGATGTTTTGGGGCTTGTAGAGTTTCTAGAGTTATGTCCTTTGGTCTCTAGCTATTCACGTGGCTATATACAAGTACCAAGAAAATACAGTTGGCTCTTGTTTTGTTTAATGAAGCTATCCAGAACCTGGCAGAATCAGGATGGTAATTTGATTTCAGCCTTCTTGGCCATTAATCTGTCAGCGTTTAGATGCCTCAAAGGACAATTATCATTGTCACTCAGAGCTCATAATTTAGGTCTGATGAGTCTCTGGATAATGAGCGGACAAAGAGTCAGTACCCAGCGCAGTTTAGCTGCAGTGGTTGGCCAGTCCTCCCTGCCCACAGCGTTTAGCTGTTTGCTCTTAGTCAGATTTGTCACTGCAGTGCCTGGCCAAATACAACGACGTTTTGGTACCTTTGAGAGTTGTCCAAATTACAGCATGTCCTAAAGTGCCCAAGATATGGAGAATATTACCTGACACATTTAACTTCTGTGCTTGAAATAATTGCTAGTATTCATGTGGACTTAGGGTTAGTATTCATGTGGACTTAAGGTTAATCTCCATGTGGACTTAGGGTTAGTATTCATGTGGACTTAAGGTTAATGTCCATGTGGACTTAAGGTTAATCTCCATGTGGACTTAGGGTTAGTATTCATGTGGACTTAAGGTTAATGTCCATGTGGACTTAAGGTTAGTATTCATGTGGACTTAGGGTTAGTATTCATGTGGACATAGGGTTAGTATTCATGTGGACTTAAGGTTAATGTCCATGTGGACTTAGGGTTAGTATTCATGTGGACTTAGGGTTAGTATTCATGTGGACATAGGGTTAGTATTCATGTGGACTTAAGGCTAATGTCCATGTGGACTTAAGGTTAATCTCCTTGTGGACTTAGGGTTAGTATTCATGTGGACATAGGGCTAGTATTCATGTGGACTTAAGGTTAATGTCCATGTGGACTTAGGGTTAATGTCCATGTGGACTTAAGGTTAGTATTCATGTGGACTTAGGATAAGTATTCATGTGGACTTAGGGTTCAAAGAATCCTGTTATAGTGACTTTGACACTATCGTTTACTCCTGCAGATGAGTTCTTGTTTGTAAATATTTTTTTATAGATATAATTATATAAAAACTTCAATTTACATAATATTTTAAAATCATGAATAACTGAGGTTCTTTGGTGTATTGCAATTAGTTGAAACTGGCATGATAGCAAATCAGATGTAAAAGTAAATCATTTTTTTTATAGAAACCTTAAGGTGAATGTCTGGACATTCAACCATTATTTTTTTTTCCTTATTTCTTTTGAAATTGCTTTCTTTCACCGTTTGATGTGAAGATTAGTATCTTCAATATATTAAGTATTAGTAAGCAATTAAACACATCCGTGAGTTCTTGAAACAAATGCAAAGTTGCAATAGCTTTGACATATTGCCAAAAATCAATGTCATCTTGGACTCGGAGCCCATCGTAAATTAAAAAAGATGTCACAAATTTGACCGGCCACAAGTTTGTAGAGCTGCTTTTCATGTACTGCAAATATTGAGAAGTATGAAAAGATGTCTTGGATACCGTATTTGGCAGTTTGGAAGGAAACCCACCCTTGACAGCTAGTACAGCCAGATGCTGGGTGGTGGAGAAGTTTCGTGAATTGTCATCCTAATGGTTTCTGCCTGAGCCCTAGCCCCAAGGGTATATTTGTAAAGTGCCAGGATTGGGGCGTATTTAAGGCAGCTTAGCTACGAACCCCTGAGCATTCTATGTTAATCTCCATGGGGTGGTGTTAAGGATTGGAAAACCCCAAAATCCCCCCAAGGGTTTCAGGAAATGAGCTGTGGTTGTTTTAATGATTACAAATGGCCACTCTGCCACCAGTTCTAACAACATGGTGACTCTGACCAATCAGTTCAAAGATGGAACACAATGGGCATTATAGGATATGCCCCGGGTGGCGAAGGTAGAAGTGTGATTGGACAGGATTTTGATTCTTGCCTAGTGATTGGATTGCTGTGTTACACAGCCTGTGAGGGATTCGTTTATACCTGTAGGGTGTAGGATTAGTGACAGCTTTTGACGATTCTCTTTACACTTTTTATGTGGTTTTGCCAACTGCTGATTTTTTGGTCAGGAAACTCATTGTTTAAGGTTTAATCTGGAAGATTTAAAATCAGAAATAAAACCTCAGAGAATAAATATGAGCAGTTCTATGGGTTTTATGGTAGAACTTTTAAACTGTTGAAATGTAGGAGGCTCTGAGCAGCAGCTGATGGCTGATTGTCAGTTGACTTGAACATGCAAGCCTCATTTTTTACACAGTCATTTACAGATAAGTGACATCAAATTTTTCCCAACAAAGCGCATAGATGGGGGAAGTAAATGTGATAAAGTATTACTTTTAGTTCTGACGTTTTTCAAGTAGGTTATCACTCATCCAAATAAACCTCAAAACACCCATATAGTGATCAATAGAACTCTTTGCTTCAGGAAAAATGAACAAGTTTACTTATAACAGATGGTGATTAGCATATATTTTTTTTCATCAGAAAGCTCATCATTATGGAGGATTTAAAATCAGAAATAAGAACCTTAGAGAATAAATGGGAGCAGTGAAGTAGCTCACATCTTCAGGTTTTAAAACATAACTTTTAAACTCTTGCAGTGTAGCGGGCTATTTTGTGTCTAGGAGGGTTTTTTTTCACCACAGTATTTGTTTTGTTCATGATTATAAGTTACATTCTGCTTCTCTCTTCTGACTCTGTCCTAGTTTATTATTTTATTTACAGTACTTTGTGATTTGTGCAGTGGTTTGTACAGAAAGCTGTTTTTGAAAATAGTCCATTATGGTTCACATTTACTGTATGATGCCTAGAGTTACAATATGTTCAAGAATATCAATAATACTGTCAATCTTGTTATATGTTTTATACCTTACTCAAGAAAACTAGGATAGCCAGCTATAGAGTTTGAAGGAACCACTTCAACTAGCCAAATAACAGACACACTTCCTGAAGGTGGCCCACATATTAATATGTGACGGAGAAAATGTCTTGTGTGAAACTTCCAAGACCTTAACCTTGTGACCCCACCCATTATTACCCCATACATCATTGATCTCTGGGCGATCTGTTGCCCGTCAGTCTGGGTCACTGTAAAAGGACGTCTCCTCTTTGAAGTTGTTTGCGCAAGGGATCCATATTTCACCCTTGTTTCCTCAGCCTGAATCTTATCTCTTTCATAATACGGGATCTCATTCCTGATGTAACCCTTTGGTTAATATTGGCCTGCTGTTTCATATTTTGTTTACCTTCCGTTTTTCATTCATTCCAAGTAAAAAGACAGAAGAGTATTAAGGTTTCGGTAATGCTATCAGTATTTCACATCTTACATGGCTGACTCCTTTTAAGATACAGGGCCCATAATTATCAAGCGTCTTTTCACTTAAGTCACAAATTGAAATGCAGCTATAATTAAAATGTTTAAAACATGTACACTGATTCTCTGCCACACAATAATGTACCATTCACAATTTGAGTTCTTTCCTGTTCTTAGTTTAGCTTTTTTCATAATTTTTTTTTTTTTTTGCAATTTATGACTTAAGCCTTTTATTGCGTGCTAAATTTTGAGCCTGGCTTAGTTTTCAATGAATAGTTCTATATTATGTTTTCTGGAGTGTTTGTTTTCTATTTTTCATCCAGTTGAAAAAGAGGTAATATTTAAGTTTGGATAATCTCTTACTAGAATTGCAGTATTTTACATCTGATTCTGTTTAGTATGTTTACAGGCTCAAGCTGTAACAATTTCCACTGAATACTTCTATGTTAAGTTATCTGAACTCTATTTTTTCATCCAATTGAAAAAGAGATAATATTTAAGTTTGGATAATCTCTTACTAGAATTGCAGTATTTTACATCTGATTCTGTTTAGTATGTTTACAGGCTCAAGCTGTAACAATTTCCACCGAATACTTCTATGTTAAGTTATCTGAATTCTGTTTTTCATCCAATTGAAAAAGGGGTAATATTTAAGTTTGGATAATCTGTTTCTAGAATTGCAGTATTTTACATCTGATTCTGTTTAGTATGTTTACAGGCTCAAGCTGTAACAATTTCCACCGAATACTTCTATGTTAAGTTATCTGAATTCTATTTTTCATCCAATTGAAAGAAGCGGGAGAAGAATGTTGAAGTTTAGAATATCCCTTAACTGGAATTGCATTTCTTAATATCTGATTTCCTGTTAACATGTTTACAGTCCAACTCACTTTCCAGAGAACAGTTTAATGTTACATTAAATGTTCGCTATTGGGAAATCATTCTTACTGGTCATGCTTTATTTTGATTATTTCTTTCAGTGGGTTGTTATACCATTTTGGAACGTTTTATTGTGTATGTTTGAACGGATGTAGAGATTTTTACGATGATTGACACAATATGATTTTGTCATTAACACAAGTCAGTGTTAAACTGTGAAGACTGGTACCACATCTCACAGACGTCTTATCAGTGCCATTTTAATGTGCCAGTAGTCTTTGGGGATTGAAAGGGAATGGTCAATAAAAGTGACCAGACACGGGTGTCACTGTGGCCCGCTCGAGTGGACACTGGTCAAGAGTGGTGCATGTATTTAAATCTGGACAGATGTAACTGTTACTGGGCAGTGGTTAGTAATCTGGCCATCCAATTAAGACACCCTCGGCTGACCAGCTAGACTTGACCAACACAATACAAACACACCATGTAATTTAATTTGGGTGTTCTACAGGGAGCCGTTCTGAGCCATGTAGTGTTTCTCACTTCTTTGGACGTCATAGAATCAAACTGTTTCTCCTTTTGTTGTGTGAATGAATTTATTTGTTCAGTGGCCGGACTCCAGTTTATAGTTTTCGCTTGAGATAATTATTGCATACTTCCTGCTGCTTCATGACTTTTATCACCCCCAAATGAGTCGAAATCTTCAGATATTGCCAGCCATTAGTTTTAAGCACTTCCCAAGCAATTGATTGCTATCCAGCGTCTTACAGCTGGCTTAAAATCTGTGAAAATGCACTCTTTCCCTCGTCTTTTACTGATAATCATAGCTAATTTGGACCCACATGAGTGTGAAGCTGTGTAAAGTTTTTGTGAAACCTACATGCCAGATATCTCATTTTTTTTCTTCTTGGAAAAATAGATTATTTCTTGAGTGCTGTACATCAGAGCCACAAACATTTGTTATCTATGAAGTTGAGGCCTCAATTAAACATAAAGTCTCCCAACCAGAAACTTTGTGGACAAATTTTTCAAGGGCCCTGTGTTACCACGAAAAATTGTTGGCTTTTCATATCAATTTATCATCTGTGTTTAGTAGGTATTTTAACTTTTGTTCTGACACTTTATTTCCTTTCAGGAAAAGGGATCAGTGTGGAATTCTTTCATTTCTCCTTATAATCAAAGCACAGCAGTTTGATCAGTTTTTGGCTCCAGTGAATAGTATTCTGCATTTTCACCATTAGAAGCATGTAAAGACCTTCAGTCATATCTTTGACACCAGAAGTTGACAACCTCAGTTTCAGGAATAATTCAAACTTTACAAAAACTCCTACCTGGCCTATAACGAATTAAGCAAAATGTGTCACTTAAGGTGAAATTCCAAAAATACCGTGTGAAAACTGACCCGCTGAAGTGTTAATCAGACGTGATGGTCAGGATCAGTTTTCTCTTTCCTTTACCTGGTTCGTTCTGCAGCTCAATCATCTTAAACCAACATATCATTTATGGATTTTTGTCATTTTATTTTATTTTATTTTATTTCATTTCATTTCATTTCATTTCATTTATTTGTTTATATATATATATATATATATTTTATATTTTATTTTATTTCATTCCATTTCATTTCATTTCATTCATTTCATTTATTTTTTTTATTTTATTTTTTTATTTTTTATTTTAACACTGTACTTATGAATTTTCCATTGACATTATGATGGCCATTTTTGTTGACGGAGGAACCAGTGTGCCCAGTGTGAACTATACACCGTGCCGTGCAATGTTATTTTCCCGCATATGTATGTACAGTGTGGCATAATTCTTCTCATTTTTAACACAGACATTAGTAGTGTTGAAAGCAGAATATTACATTTCTTTACCAGCCTTTTGGAAAAGTAAAGATATGAGTATGTTGTTCACCATGTGAGAAAAAAGAAACTCAATATTCCTGCTACAATTACACTTATACTGGCAAAAATGTGCAGACCAGGTGTCCCAAAAATGGGAAGAAATAGGGTATGCAGATGACATTTGTGGAAGTCAAGTGGTCTTTACCCAACGGTCACAACAGCATTGTTAACGACTTATTGTCATGCACCAACGCCCACAAACAGTTAGAGCAGTTATGCAGCATAGATACATATACCCTGCCAAAGGTCAGGATTAAGCCCACGCCTCGGGTGACTTAACAGTGAGGTTGTGTAACAAGGGAGGTAATTCAGAGCAGGCCTAGTGAAAGATTAGCATTTTGACCTGCTCCTTTAAATAAAGTTTTTTAGTAATACGTGAATCTATTGTTTCTCTAGTTATATTAAAAGTTAAAATTTTTGCAGTGATGTTTTACCTGTTGTTCTTATTTTTTCAGGGGTTAACTGTCAGACAAACATTAATGATTGTGTGGGCGAACGTTGCCTGAACGGTGGGACATGTGTGGATGGACTGAATCAGTTTACCTGTGAATGTTCACCTGGCTACACCGGCGCCATCTGTGAAACGGATATCAATGAGTGCGACCTTGGTGTCTGTCAGAACCATAATTCCTGTGTGGATAGAATTAATGACTATTTATGTCAGTGCTTACCTGGTTGGACAGGTAAAAACTGCACAGGTAACATTCAGGAATGCGAGACTCACCAATGCCAGAATGGGGCCACCTGTATTGATGGAATCAACACTTACAGCTGTGAGTGTGCACCTGGGTAAGTCTCTGTTTATTCTTAAAAGACTTTTTCATAAGTTCATTGGGTCCAGTTTTAAATTTTGTACAAGAACATTTTGACTTTAGTCTTGATTAGAACTCAGGTATGTATGATGATGCGTTCTATGTTTTTAAGATTTACATCTTTTGAACTTTTGATGCATACATTTGTGATCAGCTGGCTATTTTCTGGCTTGGTATCACTAACTTACCTATATTCATTTTTTTTTTTTATTTGTGTAATTTACTCGCGAAAGCTAGGGGAAACAAAGTTGATGTGAAAACCGCCCATTTAATGTGACCACGTTGTTATATAGGTAAAAGTTCTGCGGAGAGTGGACACCTGTGAACAAAATGAATAACCCATTAAGCAGAACCTAGTTTTTGTTCCTGGGTTGATGGCGGCAAATTATTATATTCATATCCAATTACCCAAAAAGCTTGCCAAAAAGTGTTCTTGTGAATTGTTCCCGCTACGTATATGTTACAAATGCTTAGTTATATTTTTGAAGCATATAGAAAAAAATAATGCCCTTTTATTTTATTTATTTATTTATTTTTTTTTCATTTTGAAAATTATAATGTCTGTCTCAGTCATACGAAAGGTTTTCATCAATGAATAAAAACTATAATTAAAAAAGTAACCATTTTTGGTAAAAATCTTATCAATACTGACATCATTGTATTGTTAAGTCTATTTCATAAATTAAGTCTTTGTTTGATATACAGTAAGTTACAACCGGCCCTGATAGCACGGTAGAGCGTCCGAGAGGTAGATCCAGGTTCAATCCTGGGTTGAGTTGCTCCTAAAACTTTAAAAGAGGAAGTTGCAGCTTCCTCGCTTGGGGTCAAGTGTGAAGGGGGTAGTGCAACTACTGGTAGACCCGTATCAGTTTAAAGGATCGGGCGGGGCGGCTTACTTGCCTTCGGTAAGGCGTCTCAGGGAGGCAGCACTCGATAAAAGAGTGGTGAAAATCCATCTTGCAGCAAGGAGGCACATTCCATGCACTCTAAGGATTCTTTCGTCATCATATGATTGAAAAATTGTTAAGTACGATGTTAAACCCCCAGCACTCATTCACTCACTCAATGTTTGTTTGAATTTAACATGAAGTGTTGAAGGCCATAGCTTTTATTGAACTGTACTGCATAAGCATGAATGTGTTAAAATCAATTTTCAGCCATCAGTTATCTAATACACATCTATTGTTGAGCAGCTGGCAGAGAAAACAAAGATATCTTGCCATTCGTTTGCAAGCTTGTCCATAGGGATTACAGAAAACAAAACATTTGGGTAGCGCATGATAATTTTTGTGCACGTCGACACATCATTAATTTCATTGACAAGTTTCAATGGCTTGTCTGAGACTCAGAATTGATCCGTTTTTCCCTGGACACAGTCCCAATGGAGATTAGTGAAAGGTCATTGTCTACTGGTGAGCAATGGCCACATCTCTGGTAAGACAAATTGGTCAGGAAGGTCAGAGGTCAAGCTCAGCCAATGGGCAAGCTCAGCCAATGGGCAGTGTTAATCTGCCCATCTGTCCTTGAAATCCACCCCTCTCTTTGTGATTGACTTAAGGAAATGAGATACCGTGTGGTTTTTGACAAGAAAGATGTTGAGTTGTTCCTTAGTTTTTAGCTCATAAATACAGGCATAGCTTACGTCTTACACTGACTGTTGCTGGAGGCGTCCAATAATATAGAGAAAGCAATGTTAAACAAAATGTTAGGGGTGGTCTCTTAAGCGCAGCAGGTATTGAGCTCAGGATTTGCACACATGTAGAGCACAATAGCACATGAGGGATATTCCTTGGTTGATTGGATGTGTGCATATTAAGTACCGTAAATTACTGAATTCCTGACTTAGTGTTTTGTATATTAGGGTCACTGCTGAACAAAATGTTAGGGTTGGTATCTTGAAAAGTATTGTGCTTATTGAGCTGAAGTTTTACATGCTTATACAATAAGTACAATGACGGATGGGGGATGTTCCATCGCTGATGTTCTGTGAGCATATTAATTACCCTAAATTCATGACGTCCGTACTTTACGTAGTGAGCTGAAGTTTTGCATTTATGTGTCTCCTACGGACGAGCTCTTTGGTAGTCGTGCTACCAAATCAAAGTTTTCTTGGAATTTTACAGATCTGTATTTGCGAGTTCTGAATTAGACTCAGCTTTATTGGTGGAATCACCAGCATTGAAACCGCCAGCTAACAGGTTACCATGGTTACCTGCAGTCGTTCAATGGCTGTCCGTTTTATTGGGGTGATCAGTTGTATTTTATACAAAAAAAAGCCCGTGCACATGGCCTTGTTTTGTTGGATTATTAGCCTTCCAAAGCACTGCATTACAGAAGGAAAACTTGAACAAAACTGGAGAGTTTCTTTCCCAATTCTGCGAACTGAAGGAAGATCTCATGTACAAAAAGATAATCATTGATTTGTGGATAGAAACTGAGTACGTTAGTGAAGTTTTCTAAAGAAAAGATATGTAATTCGTGCCTCTGGAACACATTAAGATTAGATTTTCACAAGTCACATGTGATCCGTAGGACTGTTTTTAGTGTTAACGACAAAAGAGTTTGAATTCAAAACTCCTTTGTTATACCACACAATGTCTCCATGTGAAAGATCTTTCTCATGAAAAAAAGGAAATTCTGATTTGAGTCTGGATAAGTTATATTTTTTTTTTCTTTTAAATTATAGCAATATTGGCAATTCACTGACAAATTTTCTCGTGCCCGCAGTGGCACAGATATTTTCACCCACTGAGTATGCATGCCCATTCTGTGCATCTTATTGGTGGAAGATGTGATCTTGAATGTATATGTAACATGTAAGACCAAATGAATTTGCTTGACGAGAGATGTTAATCGCATATTTGTTTTACCACTAAAGGCCTTGAATGAGAACAGCAATCTCTTGAATTCCCTTTATGAGCCAAATTTTCATGAATTTCTGTGTTTACAAAGTATGGCAAAGTTTGTGTAGGGCATCACGGAGGTAAGATTATACCTCTGATATTAGATTTGATAGAAATGTAAGCCGTGTGCATGTCCTGCAGATTCTGAAATTGGTATCACTCGCGAAGGGCCTTACTCCTAGCTGGGGTAGCACACTCCTCTCCAGCCCCTGTTATAATCTGCCCTCTGTCCCACATCCCCACCCCCTACCCCCTCAAGACCAGTTAAGCCCAAGGGCAACAAAACCCTTTTTCAGTAGTTCGCCTGTTTTATGAACTGGGATTCTGAAAGCTGACTACTTTATAGGGTTGACCTTGTGACTGTCACAAAAACTCTCTCTCTCTCCCTTGACAGAAATTTCATAACTGAAAGAGGCTGACATTACATAGCTTAGAACTCTTAGAACATGAAGAAAGAGATCACAGTGATGAACTCTTGTGTTATGTTTCAACATGAGAGATGCTCTAATGACTGGAAGCCATGTGGGACATCCTGAGACCATGTCGTTGATTGTAGGATTAGATCCTTGTTATCAGTTTGTCTGACTTCTAATTTGAAAATGTACAGTTTGTGTCAAGGAAGATACAAATAAATGATGAGTGATAGAACTCAACTACTGCACAATTAAGACACATTTTCTCTTGGCGGTTAATGTCTAGACCTTTGCTGATCTTTTAAAAACACAAGATAAATTGTGGCTGCTTTCATAAATCATAAATTCATAAATCAGATTTCTCATACATAACCTCGTCTGGGTTATAACTTAAGGTGACATGATTTATGAAAAAGGTTACGAAAAACTGATTTACAAAGTTTTGTGAAATTGGCCCTGGAGCTGTGATTGTATGACTATGAGGAAGACCATTCGTACTTTTCTCTATTTTGTGCTTCTCCAGTTTCCGTCAAGTTCACTGTTACTGTTATCAAGTGTGTAGGCCAAAAGGATTTTAATTTTCTCGGAATATTTAGAAGTTGTAATTTCATTCAGAGAGGTCACTGAAAAGAAGTACTAATGCCTTTTTTTAACCTTCAACCAAGTTTAGCCTGGCCATAGGGTACTTTACTAATGTACAGTTGTTTTGAATAATCTTGAAAAGCAGTTTGTTTTAATTTATTAATTTCAGTGCAATTATTCTCCTGACTAGAAAATAATGTATGCAGTATGTAACTTAATTTTCTAGCTCAAATTTTTCTCCGCCTAAATTTCTAACACTCTGCAGACGTAACTGTTTTCATATTGATTTCCTGAACCCATGGCTACAAATCTGACTTGATGTTGTTTTGACCTACTCTCCATACTATTTGACTGAGAAGCCTCCTTCCTCTTAGGCTAAGTTGTTTTGGTCTACATTTGTACATTTCTACATTTTCACTGAGAAAATGCCTTTCAGCTGATGAAGCTTTGATTATTGAACATCATCCATGTACATGTAGTGGCATGACAAGCCTCAGTCTGACATTTTTGAAGACACCTCTGTAGAGAACCTGACATATCCCATGTTATAAAGCCTATGTAGGTAATTTGTCCATTGTTATACCGTATGACACTGACCATACGAGACCAACCACTTTCTCCGGGGTGTTTTATGAAATGTCAGGCATCTGTTTTCAGGCATGGTGTTATAACTGAAACTATACATGCTAAATTTCAACAGATTTACTGGCGCCACATGTGGATCCGAAATCGATGAGTGTCAGCCTCGGCCGTGTCAAAATGGTGCCACGTGTAATGACCTACTCAATGACTATAGCTGTGAATGTACTCCTGAGTGGACAGGAAAGAACTGCACAGAGGATGTGGATGAGTGCTCTCCCTTGCCTTGTCAGAACAACGCCACCTGTGTCAACGGCTTTGGGGTCTACTCCTGTCTGTGTGCACCCGGGTTTACAGGTAGGGGAGACAACTTCATATACAGCTAAACAAGCAGAGACTTTAACATTACTCTAACAGTTGGCGCAAACATTTAGAGTTGGCACAAACATTAATCATATTCTATTAAAGTGGATTCTTAGGTATTGGTTTGCTCTCATTGTTTCACATCTGTATGTGCGATGAATTTTGTTTCATTGAAGTAAATGACTATCGTTAAAGGGGAGATAATGTTGGAAACAAGAAAGCTTTTAGTGTTAAGTTTTTCTATATGGAAGTGAAGTTTGGCCAGTATTGTTAAGTCAGTAGACTGTGTCAGGTACTTGGTAAAGGGCTACAGTTTATTGTGGGACACCCTGTTTCCCTCCTCTTGAGGCCTCCGGGGCCTAGTGGTTAGCACTCTACAATGATCCAAGGGCTTCTCATCATTGCAGTTGCTGTGAGTTCAAGTCCAGCTCATGCTGGCTTCCTCTCAGTCGTGTGTGGGAAGGTCTTCAAGCAAGCTGCAGATGGTCGTGGGTTTCACTCAGGCAATGCCTGCTTTCGTCCCACCATAGAAGCTGGCCATTGTTGTATAAGTAAAATATTCTTGACTGTGGCATGAATTTAAACACCAATAAAATAAATAGATTTTCCCCCTGCTCTCATAAACCTGGCCATCGTTAATATAATTAACAATTACATCAGCAATAAAATAAGTCAATTTTTACAGAAGAGAAAGTGTAACATCCCTTTTACTAAACTGTGATGTCTTAGGAACTGATTGTGACGTGGACATCGATGAATGCCTGACCACACCATGTCAAAACGGGGCTTTGTGCATCAATGGTCGTAACAGCTACACCTGTGTCTGCGCTGCGGGATACACAGGTGAGAACTGCACTGTGGATATTGACGAGTGTCTACCTGAACCATGTCAGAATGGAGGGACATGTCGCGACCTTTTGGCCAGATTCAGGTGCGAATGTGCTCCGGGATACACTGGGACTACTTGTGAGGAGGACATTGATGAGTGCCTGTTAACACCCATGCCATGTGAGAATGGAGGGCAGTGCGAGGATCTTGTTAATGAGTACAGGTGTCGATGTCCTGCTGGATTCACAGGTGAGTCAGGAGTGTAAAGATGAAAGAAATTTATTCAAATGTTTGACAAAAATTCTGTCTGTAAAACACACTGCAGTTTTAAGGCATTAGAATATAAAGATTTCAAGCGTTCAGAGAAGGTGTCTGGATGGGTCTTATTTCGTCCATCAATTGTATAAAAAAAATCAATTTCTATATATATTTATTCAATTAAGTGTAGTCTTTTGTAATGAAATAATTAAAATTTTACAAAAAGTCACAGAGTTATTTTCCCTTAGACAGTCATATGACGACGAAAGAATCATTAGGGTGCATGTACGTATAACATACATGCACCCTAATGATTCCTTCGTCGTCATATGACTGAAAAATTGTTGAGTACGACGTTAAACCCCAAGCACTCACTCACTCACCTTAGACAATCTCCAGTGGTCTCTATGCGTATCTTGGTCGTGTGCCATAATTGAGTATAGTTTCCCAATGGATAAAAAGTTCTAGCAGAAGAGCCTTCTGGACTAATCAGGTCTAATGGGGAATACATCTCACAATACACATGACTGCTCCTTTACAATGCCATTTGTTCTTTTTTTTTTTTTTTTCGAAATTAGTAATATTTCCTTTCCACATTGCTGTTTTCCTCCCGCCAGGACTACGATGTGATGTGAATATTGATGAGTGCCTGACCCCAACACGTCACAGGTGTCTGAATGGAGCTACCTGTGTGGACGGAGTTAACGGGTATAACTGTACGTGTGCACCTGGATGGGAGGGGCAATACTGTCAACAGGTATGACCACAACGTCAAATATGCGGAAGTTGGATGTGTAAAAATACGCTTTCAGTTTTGCAAATATTCATATAAAAAATAATACATTTGATGCCCGCAATTAGCTTTTTCTCATAAAGCATGAATCAAGCTTCACAAAAAACTCTTCATTGGCCCATAAGGTAGATGAACCAGTGAGTAAATAAACCACTTTTAAAAATGCAGTAATGTGAATGAAGTGTACATAAATCAAAAGTTGCTTTCTAGCCAGAAGTAACCATGATGGTGGAGTTCAGTCTCACAAGAAGTTACTGTAAGCATGACTTAAAAATCTCTTCATAGTTAACAGATAGAACTATTTTTATTACACATACCTAATCAGAAATTTTAAACATAAATGCTATTGAAACCATTACTTTGAAATGCAGTGTACATATAGCCCTTAATTCTTAATAAATATTATGTCAGTAGTATGTGAGTCTCTCTGATCTGATTGGTCTTGTCTTTTTTTTTTCTTCAGGAGAAAGACGAATGTGCCTCAAACCCCTGTCAAAATGGCGGCACTTGTAATGACCGGTTTAATGGCTTCACCTGTGACTGTCCGATCACGTTTACTGGTGTTACCTGTGAGACGGATGTGGATGAGTGTGTTATATCAAACCCTTGTGTTAATGCAGGCTCTTGTCAGAACAGCTACGGTGGTTATCGATGTGAATGTCAGTCAGGTAAGTACAGAGTTATCTCCCTCCTGCTAAACGGATGCATTCCTTATAGATAGTGAAAGCCTTTATTTATCGCTGGTGTTGGTTTCAACGTAGATTGTAACACAGTCTTTTTGAAAAGAAAATCTTCATTGATATGCCCATTAGAAAACTCACTTTTTCCATTCTAAAATTCATTTGACGCATTAGGAAATTCACCACGTTCATTAGGAGATTCATTTAAAGCCAGCTAACTGTTCCATAAAAGACTGCCACTTGATGAGTAAGGTCAGAGCGTTGTACAGAATGAAGTCATGTTACAGTACATAGCCAATGGGAACTGGTTAAAGCTAGTTATCAGCTTGAGTTTTTCAGATGTTTTGATTGTATTCTGTTTTTGCACAGAATCCGTGCCCATGGTCCATATTTTATTACCCTACTTGGCTTGGATTATGTGTATTAGGGGCTGTGTAATTTATTGTAATAAAACCTTAACTGAGGTATATTAACAAGAGGACGTATTTCCCCGCTTATGTGCGACCGTTTACCAGCTACCACACTGTCAACGTTGCTCTGGTTTTACTCTCCATACTGTTATATTGTATTCCTGCATAAACCAGGATTCTGCTGGTAGACTAAGGCCCCCTGCGCTGTTTTAATGTATTTGTATATTAAGTGTGATGACAGGTCAGCATTTTGGGTAATTCTTGACCAGTGACGTCTAATGTGTTGCTGTTAACATTAGTGCATTCTTCTTTTGCCTAAATTGGCTTAAGTCACAGTGCTGTTCGGCGTGTATTTGCTGGTGTTCATGAATTCACATGAACAATTAGAATTTGCCAACCATGCTGTAGTGGTAATATTACTAGCATTTGATTAGGAAGATCTGACAGCAACCTGCGGATGGTCATGGGTTTCCACCCGGGCTCTGCCTGGTTTCCTCCCACCATAATGCTGGCTGCTTGTTCAAGCGATACTAGCATTTGTAACAAAAACCTCTCTTCGATGTCCTCCACCTTGTAGACTTGACTGCCAGTGTTTAAATGAAACTTTCCTGACCATTATCCATGGCGTTCAAAACTAATTTAACAAATGAAACCTTCCTATCCTTGACTTTCAGGCTTCGTAGGTAAGAACTGTGAGACAGATTTTGACGACTGTCTGAGCCAGCCGTGCTATTTTAATGGCACATGTGTGGACCAGCTTAATGGGTACGACTGTTTGTGTAACAGTGGATTCATGGGAGACAACTGTGAAGCAGTCATTCGCTGGTGTAAATTTGAGAGTCCGTGCGGAGAACATGCCGTCTGTGTGGAGAAACCAGCCGGTGAGCTGAGATGATACCGTAAAATTTCTAAACATTTAATTTATTTTTTCACTAATTCTTTTTGTGATATTTGTACATGTTGTGTGTTTTAATTAGCCTTAGTCATCAATTCATTGATGTCTGGATGTAAAAATGAACAGTAGTTTGTTATAGATGTAATCATCAAAACAAACAATAGTTTGAATCAAAGGTTTACTGTGACTTTCATCCTTTGTGATGGATGTACAATGTGAAACTTGTCAACACCTAGTGATCTCCCTTGTTTTCTATGCCTGTAGGTGGCCACACATGTTATTGTATGCCAGGCTACATCGGTGATATGTGTGGTGAGGAGATCGATGAGTGTGCCTCTCTACACCTTGTCATCATGGTGCTAACTGTACAGACCAGGTGAACGGATACACCTGTACATGTCCACAAGGTAAGACATCATCACCTGACAGGTAACTTCTGCCTCTAGGCCTGGTGTCCACAGGGTAAGATATCATTACCGGACCAGGTAACTTCTGCCTCTAGACCTGGTCGTCATGGGGCTAACTGTACAGTCCAGGTGAATGTAAATGGACAGTGTATGAGGTGAGGTTGACTTTAGAATGGTATTCCAATGAGGCAGCACTATATACTTATATATTTGCCTTAAAAATTCCACTGAAAAAATTTATTTTTAGAGGTATATATATTACTTCTTATTTTCCTATTTTCCACTTAGGACTTCGCTTAATAGTGCTTTTCCATTTGTTCACAATATTCACAATTACCCTAAATGACCATAAGTTTCGTCCTTGACTAACTTGCTCCTTTTTCCTGATTCTGAGAGTTGTATTGAGTTCAGAACAGCGTTTTAAGGTTTGCTAGGAACACGGGAATGATGCTCTACTGAAAAGTTGTAAAATCAAGCACCAAAAAGGATATTTTGTTGACATTTATATGTCTCTAAACATACATTTTGGTGGGCGAAACTTGAGGTCATTTAGGGTGCTCCCATTCAGGCCCACAGAGTAACAATGGATTTTCATGTACACAGATTTTGGCCTTGCAGCTCCTGCTAAAGTTGGACCAATTTGCCAGAAACTCTGGTATATCTTTTATATCATCTAAACATTTACATACTTAATTATAATGACAGTCTGATATATTACTTTTATTCTTGGAAAGGGGCCTCTGTGGCTCAGATGGTTAGCACACTATTGCAGCGTAATGACCCAGTAGTCTCACACCAATGCGGTCGCTGTTGAGTTTCAAGTCCAGCTCAGGCTGGCTCCCTCTCCGGCCGTTAGTGGGAAGGTCTGCGGATGGCAACAACCTGCAGATTGTAGTGTGTTCCTCCGGGCTTTTGCCCATTTTCCTCCCAGCATAATGCAGGCGTAGAAGTGAAATATTCTTGAGTACAGCGTAAAACACCAATCAAAATAAATAAATAAATTTTTGGAAATGTTGGGGGATGGAAGAAGGGCATTTCAGATAGATTCTGGTTGTCATTACCTGTGTTACCCTCTCTCTCTGTTTCAGGTTACACAGGGACAGACTGCGACGTAGATATCAACGAGTGTTCCCCTAACCCCTGTCAAAATGGAGCTACCTGTTCAGATATGATCCCTAACCAGTACCTGTGCAGGTGCTTACCTGGATACACAGGAGTACATTGTGAAACTGACATTAACGAGTGTCAGCCCAACCCTTGCCCCAGCTTCCAGGTGTGTCAGGATCTGGTCAATGAGTTCAAGTAAGTCACATAATTGATAGACAGATAAAAAAAATTTTTGGTGTTAAATATAACAGAGGGTGGGTGGTTTATCCAGTGGTGGTTTATGGCGATATCCTCCACCCACAGAACTGACTGTCATTCTTCAAAAATTCTGGATCAAACAAGAATGGGTCAGTTAATTAAAAAGAAATTTACCAATGCGGTCACTGTGAGTTCAAATCCAGCTCATGCTGGCTTCCTCTCCGGCCATACGTTTGAAGGTCTGCCAGCAACCTGCGGATGATCGTGGGTTTCCCCCAGACTCCTGCCCAGCTTCCACCCCACCATAATGCTGGCCGCTGTTGTATAAGTGAAATATTCTTGAGTACGGCATAAAACACCAATCAAATAAATGAATAAATAAAAAAGAAATTTTTATTCCATCACCAAAATGTTGCTACCGGATGTGCCAAATAGACACCATTGTAATGAATAAATCAGTGAATAATTAGTGAATAAATAAGTTCATGATCTCAGTATAATTAGCTCGCCAGTAGCTTACATATATAACATACCCTGAGTGTCAGTGTCGGCGTCCAGTGGATAGAGAAAGCAGTGTTAAAGGAGAAGAAAATTTAAATATCAATCAAATACCATTGAAAAGAGTATGCTTTTCCTCGCAAGTGCATGCCATAAAAAAAATTCTAATATGTACCTCAAGTTGATAAATTATAAATAAAGTCAGCGCCAAAATCGGCTGTGGGTGACTCCATTTTGCTAAGAACTAGTCCTGAAGTCATCTGTGTTAGGAGGAGAATTGCCGTTGAAAACCGCCGAAGTGCAGTTCGTACATTTCCAGTAGAACTCTTCTTCCCAGTAGGTAGCGAATAGTACAGTTTCATTTTCCGCTTGACTATCGGGAAACCGGAATGTTGGACGTAGGTTCCGAGTTTACACGAACAAGCCACCAGTTTTAACAACTCTCATTGGCTGAGAGTCAACACACCTCCAGCATAAATTACAGGGTGTTAGAAATGCAGGACACCATGGACTTAGCCATTTATTCCGGATTTGCCATTTTCAGGCTTTATGTGTTAAGAACAAATTCACAATTTCAGTTCTTCATGCCTTGAGCTGAAGTTTTGCGTTGATGTGATTACATGCAGGCGAGGTCTGTGGTAGCCCTGCTACCAATTCTAAATTATTGATGGCAAGTCTCATATTAGTAATACAGTATTTCCCAGACCTAATTACAGGTGAATACTTCAGTATTTAATTTATTTGATTGGAGGTTATTGGTTTAATAAGCTATATATATATATATATATTTGGTTGCAGGTTATTGGTTTAATAAGCTATATATATATATACATATCAGTCAAGCTCTCATGTGTCACTAGTTGACCACAACTCTCTCTCTCTCTGATCTGTCACAGGTGTGTTTGCCCAGAGGGTCGGACGGGTGAACGATGTGAGACATTTATCGATGACTGTCACAGTGCCCCCTGTCACAACGGTGGAACCTGTATCGATGAAGGAGACAACTTCCGTTGCTTGTGCGCCTACCCGTGGGCTGGACTTCAGTGTGACATAGACACAGATGTCTGCTTTCCAAACCCCTGCCTGCACTTTGGTACCTGTATTCCTGATGACTCGTTAGTGGACAGATTCAGGTGTGCTTGTGCTGACGGGTTTATAGGTATGATAATTAGCAGTTTTGTTAACCTAAATTAACCCATAGATTTTCTGAGAAATGTATTACACGTCATCATGTTAAATAATAATCATTATTCCATGGTTGCTGTAAACTGATAATCAGGGTTGTATATTCAAATCCAGCTCTCTCCGTCTCATCTGCAAGTTTATATCTATATGAAGGTTAACTTTATCACTCTTTTGGGGGAAGAAATCTTTTTTATGTACAAATTCCTTTTGTCATTCCAAAATGTCATTGATTTAGGTTAGAGCTGCTGAAAATGTTTTCAAACTTAGTTCTAAGTTGTAAGTTAGCCTTTATTCATCTTTTCAAATTTCCGTATTGAAATGACGTCCAATTTCACCCGTGATTAAGTTGCACGTTTTATTTGGTTTATAGTTTGTTTGGAAGGTAGGAGGATCCCAAATACACAAATGCAAGTTTTAGTCCCAGAAGTAATATTTTATGACATTTAAAGGAAGGATGGACGGGGGGAGAGACTGGGCGGATTTACCTGGTTAAGTGGGGGTGGGGGGTGGAGTTAGTTTGGCAAAGTTTTAGGTCCGTTATCTGAGAATGAGCTGCATTCAATCCAATGCACGTAGAGGAAATCGAATATAGTCATTGTTTTAATGTCATAACTACCTGTTTCAGGCCAGCGTTGCCAGGGCGATGTGTACGACTGTTTGTCCAACCCGTGTGCAAACGGCGGAACCTGCGTGGAGAACACCGATGGCCACCCAGGTTTTAAGTGCGACTGCCCGCTCTCCTACACAGGAGACTTGTGTCAGTACAACCGGTCTAACTGCGAACCTAACCCCTGCCAACATGGCGGAACCTGCTCGCACAACAACAACAACGGTCAGTGGTGATCTGTTTTATGTCATGATAAAATGTACTCAGGGATTTCTCTGAGGCCTGTGTATATGTATTGTGATAGGTTTATATACGATTTGTAATCTTCAACTAAACTTTTCACAGTATAGAATTCGCTTCAGTTCCACATATCTCTTTTGGTTATTAGTTTGTATATACTTGAATGGTAAATCCAAAGCTTACGTTGCAAAATATGTGAAAGGAATAAACTCTTTCATCACAATATGCCCCTAGTATTATATCCAACCGTTGTTTTTAAGTGGCAGTTTGCGATGCCAGACATTTGTTGAATACCATGTGTCTTACACTGAAATGGTATTCACATGCGTTCGTCACACATGGGAAAATTGATCAGTAACTTTTCAAAGTTTGGCGGTTTTATCTCAGGCACTCTGCTTTCTTCCACCCATAAAACTGACCATGCACACTGTTGCAAAAGTGACACATTCTTGAATTTATTGTTAAACAACAAATAAATTAAAAAATCATTTACTCTTCCCAGGATTTCAGTGTAGCTGTCCAAGCACGTGGGATGGAGAGCGCTGCGAAGTGGATGTCAACGAGTGCATAACGACGATGCCGTGCAGAAACGGGCAGTGTGTTAACACTAACGGGGGCCATATCTGTCTGTGTGGGCCTTTCTGGACCGGTACCTTATGTGACTCCGACATAGAAGAGTGTATGTCTAGTCCGTGTGAGAACAGCGCCACCTGTGTTGAGGTAGTGGGAGGCGCTCCTCAATGTCTCTGTCCAGCAGGTAACATTGATAGGCATTTTGATCAAACACAGAAGACACAACACTAAATCCTTAACAAATTCAACCATAGACATGGTTTATGTTTTGGAATATCAGCATATATTTGGTGAAAAGTTAAGGTATTAATTTTTTGATCCGAGTATATTGACTGGTCTATTAAACAGAGAAATGGAAACTTTTCTTAAATGTAACATGGCATTGTAGAACATTTTTCAGTTTTTATAATTGTATTAAAATTCAAGTTGCAGTTATACCAGTGCCCTAAACTTAGCACTTCCTGCTTGATAAATGATTATTCTAAGATTGAAAATATTTGCATTGTTGGCATATTACCATGAAGTCACTTGACTTGTTAACAAATAACACCTGTGTTGAACTGTGTTGGATTTTAGTCATGAAGTTGTGTACTATTTTTGTACAATCCCAGGTTACACGGGTTCTACCTGTGAGGTGCGCATCCAGCGGTGTTCTACAGCATTGTGTCGTAACGAGGGCACCTGTATGGAGAAACTGGAGGGTTACATGTGCTTCTGTCCCCCAGGCTACACAGGTAAAGAGCTCACTTAACAGTGCATTAGGAATGAGAGTATTACAATATTCACAATGGTAAGGCTCACAGTATCCACAATGCCAAGTCTCACAGTATCCACAATGCCAAGTTTCACAGTATCTGCAGTGCCAAGTCTCACAGTATCCACAATGCCAAGTCTCACAGTATCCACAATGCCAAGTCTCACAGTATCTGCAGTGCCAAATCTCACAGTATCCACAATGCCAAGTCTCACAGTATCCACAATGCCAAGTCTCACTGTATCTGCCATACCAAGTTTCACAGTATCTGCATTGCCAAATCTCACAGTATCCACAATGCCAAGTCTCACAGTATCCACAATGCCAAGTTTCACAGTATCTGCAGTGCCAAGCCTCACAGTATCCACAATGCCAAGTCTCACAGTATCCACAATGCCAAGTCTCACAGTATTTGCAGTGCCAAGTCTCAGTATCCGCAATTCCAAGCCTCACAATATCCGCAATGCCACGTCTCACAGTTTCCATAATCTGCACTGCCTAGTCTCATACTGACTGCAGTACCAGGGTTTGGAATAAGAACAAGTCTCACGGAATCTTTCAGATCTTAGCTTAAGTATATGTCTTTGACATATGTGAAACTGTTCCTACATTTCTACACAACAGGAGATATTGGCAGAACAGATAAACATGCCTGGAGATCCAGATTATCTCTCTCTCTTCATTCTTAATGCAGAAAAACTTTATTTGTATAGCATTTTGCTTGTGGTTTACTGCTGCATATTTAAAAAAAGTTATCATGTACATTTTTTTTTTTAAATTTTCATCATTTTAACAGGGGGTCACTGTGAAGAGGATGTTGATGAGTGTGATGTGTTGCGTCCATGTCAGAACGGAGCCACCTGTCAGGATCTGATCAATGACTACAGCTGTCAGTGCCCGGCAGGATGGACGGGGCGTAACTGTACAGTGGATGTGGTGGATTGCCCCCAGGGGTACTGCCTCAATGGAGCACGGTGTGTGGATGGTCTGAACACTTACAACTGCCAGTGTGTGGCAGGATACACAGGTAAGACTGGATCAGCAGTGAACAGTTTGGTATCTAGCGGTATAATGTATTTGACTACAAATTTGTTATCTTGGTAACATGTACTTGACTTACAAACTGGTCTAAAACTAAGATGCTGTCATGGTGCTGAAACTTACATATTCTCATCAGGATATCGTTATGCCTTTCAAACAAACCTAAAAGATCTTTCTACTAAAGATCAAAAAAACTCTCAGAATAAGTCATAACACATATTTTTGCACAGGAACCCGATGTGAGGTACAAATAGATATGTGCAGTCAGTCCGCCCAGGTGTGTCAGAATGGGGGTACCTGTGTCAGTCTCGTTGATACCTTCAGGTGTGACTGTCCTCCCAGCTTCACAGGTAAGTCATATAGATCTCTATGATTTAGTGTTGTGATTTAATACTGTGACAGCGGAAAGACCCAGGACACTAGGAATCACTAGGAGATGTGGGTTCAAACCCAGTTTTTGACAGCAAGCTTTCTGTGTCTCCCCTTATCAGTGTACGTGATATTAGGTGGTGTACCTATCTGTATGTCACTTGTGGGAAAAGTTCTTCAGTAATCTGCAAAACCTCTTGTCTCCTCCATTCATAAAACTGACTGCCATCATATTTGTGACAAATTCTCGAATATGACATTAAACATCAATCAGATAAATGAATAAAATAATGTGTAATAAAATATCACCTTGCATCATTTGTTTGTTGGAGTTGCCACCGCCTTCTACTTTGTTCCACCGATAACCTAAACCATTTCATATGAGAGGAATATTTGCTCTGAAATAGTGTAAAATTTCTATCATCAAAATAAATACTGTATGTATGGCTGAGAAATTCAGAATGCATCACTGGAAAGTCACTAGCCCTAGAGCATTGAGATCACATATTCAGTCCTGGGTCTTACAGTATTTTTCAGTTGGTTAGCGAGCTAGCGCAGCGTAATGACCCAGGAGCCTCTCACCAATGCGGCCTGGCAGCAACCTGCGGATGGTCGTGTGTTTCCCCTGGATTCTGTCCATTTTCTCCTACCATAGTGCTGGCCGCCGTTGTATAAGTGAATTATTCTTAAGTACGGCGTAAAACACCAATCAACTAAAAACCAATAAACACAGTATTTTTCACCTATGAAATCTCCACCATACATGCGAAGGTCTAGCAGTAACCTGCGAGTGGTCATGAGTTTCCCCTGGGCTTTGCCTGGTTTCCTCACACAAAAGTAGGTGAAATATTCTTGAGTACGACGTAAAACACCAATCAAATAAATAAATAAATATGCAGTCTCTATGATATCCGAGTATAATTTATGGCCTGCCGTACTCAAGAATATTTCACCTATTAGCCATAAATGTGACTAGCGTCACATAAGTTTATACACGTGTATTAAGGTGGGATGTATACAGCGCTGTCTACCTATGGGCTGGAAGGATTAACCATTCAGTCTAGTGGTATACATGTAAACGTGGACTGCAAAGCCAGAGATCTCTGGTTCAAATCCCCAGCTGGTAACCACGGTCACACGTACATGTATGTTTTAGAAATGCAGTGATCAGCTATGAAAGGAATAATAAATAAAGTGTACAGAGGCCTTTTATGCTGGTGTATATAAAATAAACGCTGTGATGTTATGTGCTCAGATCACTTGCAATGCTTAGACGACATTTTCCTCAGTGAAAACATGCCCTTAATTCCTCTACCTTGGTTATGGGAAAATTGACAGACTTGTCACCTTCTGTTTCAGGTGTGAATTGTGAGACATATGTTAATCCATGCGTCCCTAACCCCTGTCAGAACTCGGCCGTGTGTGAGAGCTTCCCTGACCAGTACAGGTGTCACTGTCATACAGGATACACAGGTGAGCAGCCTTACTGGGACCTGTTGTAGAGAGTTCTGTATTTGTCGCTTGGGGTGGGGGGGGGGGGGGAGGGGAGGGGACTATTGGTTTCACACTGGCCATCTTTCCAACATGCAATTAGTTTCCGAGCAATATTTAGAGAACTTCCAGAACTTTCAGTTTGCCTTCAAACTGGAATTTCATTTTCATGTATATAAGCAAAACAGTATGTCCACTGCTGCCATTTTGTCTCTCAGCGATTTCACTCTTTATTCAGTTTTAAAACGTTGAAATTTTATCAACTTCAAGACAGAACCATTTAAGCCATCTGTGACATTAACGTGTTAAGTATTAAGTGTTTTGTCATTATTTCATTGTGTCATTAAAATAAAGTTATGTTACAAAATATTTAAATTTAAGACAATTTAAGGTATCAGTAATCTAGCATTTTCAAATTTGGTACCACTACATGCTTTCGCAGACTTTATACATTCATTAAAGTCCATTTACCTTCCACCAATGCGGGAAGCAATTCGACATGGTGTGTATGTCACATGTGGAGAAATACTTCTTGGTTGTTAGTTTATGCTTTGACTGAGGTAGACTTGAACTGTGAAAATAGCTTTGATGTGTATTTTCAGGTCAGAACTGTTCTGTGGACATCTCAGAGTGTGCGGCACTGCCATGTCAGAACGGGGGGAACTGCTCCGAACCCCTCCCCGGGGGCTATGTCTGTGACTGTCCTGACGGAACAGACGGCATCAACTGCCAGAACATCATCACAGCCAGCTTTGATGGCAACAATGCCATTGATTTGCTCCCTTTGAACAGAATTTTCAGTCTGCGGAGGAAGAGACAGGCTGAAAGTCAACTGACGATACAGTTTTCCTTCACAACAACGGTTGTGAATTCTGGGATTTTGGTGTTTGCAACAGGAGTATGTTTACTCTATTAAACATTTTTTTTTCTTGTTTTTGTTTCTGCTTGTTTTTTGTTTTGATGTATATAATATCAAACACATGTGAATAGTTAAATGATCAAAGCTTTTATGATTGTGAGACTGAATATTAATTATTGCCTTACAGGCCTTTAGATCACTGTATTTCGGGTATATACTTTATTCTGACTTTTGGGCCTGATTTAGACTAATAAAAATCTTACATAAAACAAATTTTTAATTATTTTGTTTTCACATTAATTTTAGTGTAAAATGTTAAGCTTTGAGTGCCTTGTTTTTGGCTTATTTTATGTTGGGAACACTCTTTGTCGTACAGGAAAAGCCATGGAAAGGTCTGAACTTTTTTCTTTTTATTTTTTGTTTATAAAATCTAACTTGATTCAGTATGTATGTAGGGTTTGATTTAACTTTTTTGCAAAAATACCGCAAGCTGAACAGAGCCCCCAAAACTACTGACTTACAGGCAATTAACTGAACTGAAGAAGTTTTGTCAAACAGGACCATGACTAAAGTTTGTAAAATATTTATCCATGTCGTATTTAGGAATGTTAAACAGTGTCCTCTGATTTATGCTCTCTACTGATATTCATCGCCTCCTAAATTTGCAGACCAGTGTTGTTGGCAAACCTCAACACTTAAGCTTAGAGCTGGTGGACGGAGAAGTGAAGATGTCCTTGGAGTTGGGAAGTACGTCGTCAGTGGGAACGTTACGAGTTGTGAGGAGCGCGGCCGGAGTTGTTAGTCATATTGTTACCGTCTCCATTCGAGAAAATGATGCCATCCTGACCCTTGACCCCGTGTCATGTGATGTCCTGGAGCTGTGTCAGCTGACTTTGAATCACACCAATGGTGTACAGCCTGTCAGTCTGAATGAGAGGCTCTACGTGGGGGGGATTCCTACCTTCACTCCGTACATCCGTAGCAAACTGGACTCACTGGACGGATTCACAGGTTGTTTGAGTGTAAGTCTTGTGACAGATTGCTGCAATTTTTTGGCTAGCACATGTATTCGGTGTATTATTATAATTAGGCCTCCATGGCCTACATGCCAGCGCGGGGCAATGACACAAGAGCCTACCACCATTGTGGTCGCTGTGAGTTCAAGTCCAGCTCATGCTGACTTCCTCTCCGGCATTACGTGGGAAAGTCTGCCAACAACCTGCGAATGGTTGCGTGTTTCCCCTGGGCTCTTCCGGGTTTCCTTTCACCTTAACGCTGGTTGTCATCGAATAAGTGAAATATTTTTGAGCACAGCATAAAACACTGATCAAATCAAAAATGAATACATTGTAATTATTATTTGCAAAATGCTGGCGGTTTACTTGATCTCCTCCTTCCACTGATCATAAAACCCATTGTTGTTGGATCAGTATAAAAGGATACCTGAATTTGGTTTTTCCTCATATGATGTGGCCAAACATACAAAGTGCAAAAAGTACAAAAAAACCTTCTGAGCTTTGATCTTGAGGTGTGAAAATGGCTCACTGTTTCTTCATTTTCCTTAAAATCATACTCTTCGATTTATAGCACCTTTTCATGTATCTTTTAAATATGCTTGAATACAGCATTAAAGTGGAGAAAACATAAAAATGACGTAAAGAGTGCGAAAAGTTATCCCTAAATGTGATTTTTTTGATTTTTCCTTAAGGAGAAAAAGACACTTGAAAAAAAAGTTTTGTATGGTGGGTATTTGGGACCACCTTTTGGTATTTATAGTCTTTGTTTAATAATGTCATAAATGAGGATGTTACACAGGTTTAATAAATATTTTAGCACTAGAATGTGTTCTTTTCAGCTAACAAATGTATTAAACCGCAATTTAGAGCGTATTTATATTTTTAATATGTTCATAAATATTATAATTTAGGTTAAATGCATATGTTTCCAAAAGTTGGTCCCATACAAAAATATTTTCAAATACCCTATTCTCTTGAAAAAAAAATCCCCAAAAATATTAAAGATCATGTTTGCAAATAAGTTTTGACGTTCTTTCATCTGATTTTGGCATCATTTTTATGTTTTCTTCTTCTTTAAGTAGCAAATAGATAAATATGGTTAACGGTTATTTTATTCTTTTTGACAGAACCTCACTGTTAATGGACGGATGATCAGTCTTCAGTCCCAGCCTCCTCCAGACATTTCCGTCTTTCGTCTACGACGAGCCACCACAGCGCCCTCTATAGGCTGCCATCGTCACGTGCCCTGCCAGCCAGACATGTGTCATAATGGCGGGACATGTGTTGACCTTTGGACTCACAAGTTCTGCCGCTGTACCCCAGGGTTTACCGGAGACCTCTGTACCCAGCAGATCATGTCACATTTCACGGGGAATTCCTTCTACCATTTTGGCGGAACTGATGTAATCACAAGGATTAAGTTCAACTTCACGGTATCAGGGTCGTCAGGAGTTTTGCTCTACACGGTGAGTTGTTCCGCAAAGAGGTTACAGATCAAGTTCCCTTGGGTTTGGTCACAGTATCTTGTCAGAAGTTCTGTTCTGTTCTGTTAAAGGGTGATGGTTTCCCTCAGACTCGGTACCAGCTGGCTCCAACCAAACACCTGACACTTGTTGAGGAAATTAGTGAAATATTATTGAGTATGGTGTAAAGGCCTTGTCTATTTATCACTTGGACAGGCAGCAAAGTGTGGATTGCAGATTTGATCACTCATTAAGTCTGTCGGTCAGTCCATTCTTCTATGATGTTATATTATGGTAAGGAGACCCTGGGATCAAGCCCGGGTTGGGTCATACCAAAGATTTGGTACTTTCTGCTGCCTCACTTGGTACTCAGCAAAGAGAGGTTATAGCAAGGAAACATGACTGGTTGGCCCGGTGTCGGTGTAATGTGACTTGGTGTGGTGTCATGCCTGATGTCTTCAGCATGATGCTTCAATGGCGGCAGCACTTTGGCGACATGGACTCTCCCTGCCGCAAGAAGACACAGTATATGTACACACACCTAAATACTCCTCATCGTCATGTGACTGAAAAATTGTTATGTGCGACGTTAAACCCCTGGCATACATACATATATACATATTATGTCGCATCGTCTTATGCTCTTGAAAGTTAATAAAATCAGGAAGAAGGACATCTCACTAATATTCTGGCTAAACCCTTAACCTATTATGCTGTTAGTCACCTCTGAGGGGAGACACATTAATGTAAGCAAATCCCGGTGAAACAAAAACTTCTTTCATGATTGACTTAAGTTTAGAAGATTTCTCTATTTCCTACTTCACCATTTCAGTACAAACCTGACTCGATGCTGATCGTGGCGCTAGACCGTGGCCGACTGAAGCTCCACCTAGTGGTGGGGACAAGGAACTACCAGACGGATGTAGGGGAGAAGCTGGATGATGGGGAGTGGTACACTGTACAGGTGCTCCTAGGTGCAGGACAATACATACTGGAAGGTAAACAGGACTTGATGAGCCTGGCAGTGACAACTGAGTTATCCCCCTTTGTGTAGTGAGACGTTGTGGCTAGGTATTTAAAAGCGCTTGGATTAGTTGCAGGTGTTTTTGTTCGTTGGGTTTTGACACTGTGAAGCCAATGCATATCTCTGACATGGCGTTGCAGTGTGAGTAGGCATTCCAGAGTGATGAAAGGCAATGATACATAGTAGAATTTTTGGATCAAGTGGAATTCACTCCCTGGGGAATTCCCAGGCTTTTGTGGGGGAAAAAGGAGTAAGTTATGGTGAGATGCAAATTTTAGTCTTATTTACTGCCAGAGAGGTTGTGACAAGTGAATAAATTCTGCCTGGCATAAAAAAAACCCCATTTAAGCTAGAACTAACCATATGGAAGAAGCAGCATACATTACAACTTTCCACAAACAGCACAAAACATAATATTATCATTCACACATTGTTTCCAGTATCTGACAGCAAGGGAGGTAACCGTGGGAGGACTGAGGGCAGTGTAGGGGGTGTGCTGGACATTAGGCTACCTCTTTTTGTGGGTAAACTGCATGATCATCCCACCCTGGACAGATGGAGAGTGTTGATACAATCCCTGCCCACATTCAACAGGTAAGAGGATGGGATGCTCTGAGGTGGTTTACATTATTTCAGAGGTTTTCCATGAAATTCCTTGGAAATACCTCAGTTTTGTTGAAAGGTTTTCAAAGATTGAAAGAAAAGAGTTTATTTATTGACATGACCTTGAAAGTACTTAAATTTTGTTGAAAAGTTTTCAAAGACATAAAAGACCTTGAAAAAGAGCATGTTTAGGGATATGACCTTGAAAATACTTCATTTTTCAATGTTAAATGTCATAGTGCTGTTTTAAACTGTAAAAAAAAAAAGAAGCTCCAAATTAGTATCCTTTAAATTCCACCTGAAGGTTTACGCTGGAACTGAATGTCCTTGAAAATGATGGAAAACAAAGGCTATTTAGATCCTTGAAAACGTTTTCTCTTTTATGGGTGGGAACTGTAATTCAGACCCTTACCGTGCCATGTTTAAATATTCATTCATTCATCCCAACTTTCATTGGGAATAGGCATCTTCATAGCCATCCTCATCAATAGACATCAAAACCTTGGTTATTAATTTCAGCATCGAGGGTTGTATCCGTGGGCTAAGCATCAACACTGTGACCCTTGACCTCTCTGACCACACCCCTTCTATATTTGGCAATGACCCACCCCTCCCAGAAGCCGGATGTACGCGTGAGAATGCCTGTCTGAATTCTCCGTGTGAAAACAACGGTGTGTGTGTCAACAGCTGGGAAGGGCCATCATGCGATTGTGCTCCGGGATTCTTTGGCTGGAATTGCTCTGCAGGTAGCCTTATCAGCTATTTCATGCTTTCATCTTTTTTTTTAAAAGGACTTGTGGACTGGTTCCGATTTGGCATGACCTAAATACAAAATTTACGTCAAAATTTTTTTTTTTCATCACAGCAAGATAGTAACCATTTTGTTACCATGGAAACTTCCGATTTATGTCATGCAGTAATACATTATTGGGTATTTTTTGGTTTTCAGCGTCATCTGCAACTTTTAATGGCGAGTCCAGCTTTGCCGCTGTCACTTTGGACCGCAGGATTTTTCCTTTCGGTGACAGTGGTGCATTTGAGTTCCGAACACGCCAGCAGACGGCAACATTGTTGTTGATACAGCTGTATAGTACCCAGGGCCGACCCAGTGATGGCCTGGAATTCCGGCTGTTTGAGTCCAACCTACAGGCCAGGGTGATGCTGGCAGGCGAAGGTAACATGCATGTAGCAAAAACTGGTACACTGTTAATAAAGGAAACAACAGCTCACCTGTATATATTTATATTTGAACTCACATTTTTGTACTATGGTGAAAGACTTTCATCCAAAGAAATGCATTTTAGAGAAAATACATGTAAGTACCATTGACATTACCTTTAGTGCTGAAAAATTTTTTCCTATCATGCCCAAAAGAACCTCCAAAAGAATACTTTTCTAGGATCAATACACTCTCAGAATCTCGTAATGTGTGCAACTTCACCATGGAGGAAACTTTGGGTTGTTTTTGGAAAGAGCAACCCTCACCTGATGTCTTTAATGTTTTAAGCCAATCATATTACCCCGATTTTTAATCTCCCATCAACAGCTCCTGTTTGCTATTTCCTGTTTGGAATATGAGGGTACTAGCCAGTTTTTTCACCTCCAAACATTAAAGAGTTCCAGTCCCAGCACACAAAGACATGGAATTTCATCCTGTTCATCATGTTTTGTGACATGACTTTGTTTTTGGTTTATAAACATCATCTTTATTAGTGCAAGAATATTTTGTCAGCATACATTTTTTTGTAACAGGCACACATAACGTGAGTGCAGTTCACAAAAAATGAAATGAACTTCAGAAGTAAACACAAATGTGTAGAAAACGTTGGTTGATGTCACTGATAATATGCATGATCAGTATGGCCCTTACAGCCCACCTTACAATCAAAACATTGGACTGGGTTTATCTCAGTTAAAATAAATATGTTAATTTATGTATACCCTAAAATAACAATAAATTTCATTCATGACTAACTTGCCCATATTTCCTGATTCTGAGAGTTCTTTTGAATTTACAAAGGTGTTTTGAGGTTTGTTTAGAACATGGGATGATATTCTACATGTACTTGAAAATTGTAATTTTCAGCAACAGAAATATTATTTGGTGGACAAAGATTTATGTCACTAAGGGCATATACAGTTTCAAGGGTCTGCACTGCCTTTCATTTTTACAGTTTCTTTCCACTGACGCAGTTAACAGACATGAACTGCCAGTTCACCAAATCTTTAAATTTTTCAGAAGTGATATACGACTTCAAGCAATCTCTTTCGGATGCGTACTGGCACAGGGTGGCCTGGGCAAGGGCAAACACAGAACTGACTGTATCGGTGAATGAGACAACAGCTGTTGTCACAGAAGAGTTTGATCCGTTTTCTTCGAACAACAACAACACAGCCAGCGTTTACATCGGAGCTAAGCCTTTCCTACCTGGTATGTACTTGTAGGCCACACAATAGTAATTATTGATGACAAGGAATAAAATGTGATTTTTGGGGGTTTTTTTATCACTGCATGAACATTGAAACATTTTTTTAAAAGAGTAACTGTTAGAATGATTTATTAATTTGATTTATTTGATTGGTGTTTTACGCCGTACTCAAGAATATTTCACTTATACAACGGCGGTCAGCATTACGATGGGTGGAAACCCACGACTATCCGCAGGTTGCTTACAGACTTTCCCACTTACGGCCGGAGAGCAAGCCAGGATGAGCTGGACTTGAACTCACAACGACCGCATTGGTGAGAGACTCCTGGGTCATTACGCTGCACTAGCACGCTAACCAACTGAGCCACGGAGGCCCCCTTTTAGAATGAATAGCAATACATTTGCTGCAGCCCATGCTGGCTTCCTCTCCAGCTGTACGTGGGAAGGTCAGCCAGCAACTGTGTTTCCTCTCACAATAATGCTGTCCTCTGTTGTGTAAGTGAAATATTCTTGAGTACGATGTAAAACACCATATAAATGAATAAATAGACTGAATAGTTTGTTCTGACCTGAGCACAGTAACACAGGAGTATAGTAAATGCTCAGAAATTTCTTCCTTGACTAAGTTACATTTTTTTACCAGGTTCAAAGAGTTGTATCAGTCTTACAATAGTGTCTTGAGTTTCATTTGCAATGTAGGATGATATCCTCATGGGAAATGTAATTTTCGTACAAAAAAGTAATATTTTATGATGTATATTTGCCTCTGTAAATGCCCTTTTTTGAGGACAGAATTTAAAAATTGATTTGGGTACATAATTGGCAACAGTACGGGTATATACGATTGAAGCATAAAAATGTGATGAGGCTGATCTACTTGTATATGCATTTCACAGGTTATCAGTAAGCTCACATCATGTCTAATTAGTTCACATATATGTTACTTATTGAAGTGGTATTTTTGGAAACTTTAGATTCTGACCTTTTCTGATCATATTGTGACCAGTGACATCACATCTGGTTTTTGCCTCTGTATCAGATAGAGACTGCTGGACGTCATCATTCCAAGTGCCTATGCACTTAAACCTAAGAATGCAGATGCCAAACAGATCTTAAATCAAACTACTTCAAGCGTTAAATATTGATATGATGTTAATGATACCTTCTGAGTCCCAACAGATCACATTAGAAAAATTTTGAAGAAATAAATAGTATAAAAAAGTATTTATTGGCCTTTGATCTGATATATGTACAGGTATATATATTGTTGTGTTTTCTTTGTCTTAAGTGTTTTTACTTTTTCTTTTGTTTTTCATCCAGGTGACAATTCCATCGTTGTTGGTCATTTTGATGGTTGCTTACGAGGAGTTAAACTCAATGACATCATACTGCCATATTTGGATGGAGAGGGATCCAATCAGAACACAGTGACTCAAAACATTCGGCCTGGTTGCCATCCTAAAGAGGTGTGTAAGGAAGAGCCGTGCTCTGTCAATGAATACTGTGTGGACCGGTTCAATAACTACACCTGTCACTGTTTGGAAGGTTGGGAAGGGCAGGGGTGTTCTCAGAGCGTGAACGACTGCGCCAGCGATAGCTGCCTTAACAACGCCACCTGTGTTGATGGTCACCTGGCCTTCACGTGCCTGTGTCCTGTCGGCTACACGGGTCCAATATGTGCTGCCATTGTCAACCCATGTGACTCCAACCCATGTCACCAAAACAACTTCGTGATGTGTTCCTTCGTCATTCCTGCAGATTTTACGTGCACTTGCAAACCTGGCTGGACGGGAAAAACTTGCGAGGACGACATTGATGACTGCGACAACAGCAACTGTCAGAACGGAGGAAGTTGTGTGGACTTGGTGAATAAATACAGGTGTGAATGCCCAGATGGATTCTTCGGGAATCTGTGTGAGAACCGTACTGTTTGCGCCTCGAGTCCGTGTCGCAACAGTGGAACCTGCATACAAAATGCAGACAACACAAACTTCACTTGTAATTGCACTGACCAGTATTTTGGTCGTCAGTGTCAGAATTTCAATACGTGCTTCCCAGATCCCTGTCAGAACACTGGAGTGTGCACGATGAGAAATAATTCCTACATCTGCCAGTGTCCACAGGCTCACTACGGTGATCAGTGCCAGTTTGTTGACGCGTGTCATCAGAAGCCATGCGGTAACAACGGAGAATGTTTGCGCGAAGGGAATACATATGTTTGCCAGTGTGAACCGGCTTTCACGGGGCGCAACTGCAAAACGGTGATTAGCCCATGCCAAGGAAATAATCGCTGCAACAACAGCGGAACCTGTGTTGCTGATTCGGCCTCCGACGATAACTATAGGTGCTTGTGCCCTCCAGGATATACAGGGAAGAACTGCGAGACTGATTTTAATGAATGCACCGCTGAGCCGTGCTTAAGGGGTGGGACTTGCATTGAAAAACCGCATAATCCTCCAGATGAGTTTTCACCAGGCTACAGGTGTGAGTGTGTGGATGGATTCAAGGGAGATAACTGTGAAATTCAAATAGATGAGTGTGAAACTCTTCCTTGTCAGAACGAAGCTCGTTGCGTGAATCTGATTAACGATTACAGGTGTGATTGTAACCAAGGCTATGGAGGGAAGAACTGTGAATTAGATCAGCGTGGTTGTAGCTCCGGGCCTTGTTTGAACAGCGCTACGTGTGTTGATCATCTTGCTGGCAATTACAGCTGTCTCTGTGAGAACGGGTTTTCCGGGATCCGATGCGAGACAATCATTGACAACTGCAACGGCAATCTTTGTCTCAACGGTGCAACTTGTCGCAATCTCATAGGCGACTATCGGTGTGAGTGCCTCGCAGGCTACACAGGAAAATACTGCCAGACAATTTTGGATGACTGCTACCAGCAGCCGTGTTTGAATAACGGAGCTTGCTCTTACAGGGGTCTGTGCTCGTGTGAGGAAGTTGTGACGGCCTGTGGTTGGACTGATAAGGTATGTCAAAGGTCGCAATGTTTGGCACGAGCCCCGCGGTGCCAGGTCTATACCATGCCTTACACATGTGACTGTCGCAACACGGGGTACGGTGGCGAAACTTGTGCGGAAGACGTCAACGAATGTACGAATACAAGCTCTTGTCTTAACGGTGGAAGGTGTGAAAACACGATTGGAGGGTTCTCCTGTGACTGTACACAGGGGTACACGGGCAGGTCGTGTGAAGTAGATGTTAACGAGTGTGACAGACCCGATACCTGTTTTAACAGAGGTAAGTCTCATGTGAGGTGAATTTGTGTTTATTTGTGTCATTCTTTATTTGTTGGATGTTTCAGTAGTGTGTCTGCTATTAGGGAATGGACCACAGGGTGTGAAGTTAAGGAAATATTATTGTTGCCCAAGGGACCGGCCCCGATGACTGAGTTGGTAGATCATGTGTTTCGGGGGCAGTAGATCCATGGTCATTCTTGGGTCTGCTCATAGCTAAGATAGCTAAAAGAGGAAGTTGTAACTTCCTCACTTGGCGTTCAGCATTAGTGGGATAGTGCAACGACTCGTTGACCCGTATCAATGTAATGGCTCGGGTAGGGTGGCTTACTTGCCTTCGGTAAGGCGTCTCAGTGAAGTAGCACTAGATGAAAGAGCTGCGGAAATCCGTTTTGCAACAGGGAGGCACAGTACATGCACTCTAATGACTCCTTCTTCGTCATATTGTTAAGTGCGACAATAAACCCTAAGCACTCACTTTTGTTGCCCAAAGATAACCAAAGTCTATATACTCAGTTGCCCTTCAGATAAGCTTGCCCAAGTCTTTGGAACAGTACAGACCCTTAACGGCACGTTGTCGTTGATTCAGACTATTTAATTCCACACGCACTTGTTACTATGACTACCACCTACCTTGCTCATGTTTACCTGAGATTACCTGAGAAAGCCGCTCAACGTGAAATGGTAATCATAATGACAATGAATAATTTATTTTTAAACTTCATCATTAACATTTAAACCTAAGAATGCAGATTCCAAACAGATCTTAAATCAAGCTATTTCAAGCATTAAATATGGATATGATGACATTGATAAAGGCTGAGTCCCAACAGACCACAGTAGATATTCTGCTGGAAAAATTGCAAATACACCTTATGTTTTATTCTGTGGACAGGTTAGTTAATCAAGTCACTGCTTTGATAGCAGCAAAAATATCTTTTAGGTGGCATATGTAACTGTGCTTGTGCTGAACATGCATTGCCGTTGTTGTTGTTGCCAGGTGGGCTGCCATTACCCATAATTCAGTTGCCTGGTGGGTCATTCCATGTCATTTCAGCCGGCTGTTGTAGTGACCTCTTTGGATTATTTTGAAAAATTATTGAAAATTATTAAATTATTTTGAAAAAATGTTTTTTGAAACATACCTCAGTATATATGAGAAAGCTTAGCCAAATAATAACTCCAAATTCAAAATAATCCAAAGGGGTTTCACTGCAAGAAAAAAATTTTTTTTTTGGCTTTGACACGGAATGACCTTGGTGGAATTTTGGGTGGCAGCTGTTAATTTCGCACCCCTCATCTGTTCAGACATTTTATTGATTATTTTAACTAACTATTCTTAACTGTACATGTAAATCATAGTAACTTGCCAAAGGCCAGTGGTTTTATACCGAAGGAAATGTGGTCACCACCATCCCCTGTTTAAGTACAAACAACAATCCAATAAATAAATATGTGAAGTTGTGTGTGCAAGTCATTTTGACAAATATTTGGTCAGTGCGCTGACTTAGATCATATTTCATCTTTTGCTAGGTATTTGCATTAACATACCTGGGTCGTACTCATGCACCTGCCCTGTGGGGTGGACAGGTCCTGATTGTGGGACGAACATCAACGAGTGTGAGAGCAACCCCTGTAGGAACGGAGCGCCATGTTTGGACAGGCAGGGTAACTTCAGCTGTAACTGTACAGGCACAGGGTACTCTGGCCACACCTGTGAGGTGAACAACGACGAGTGTTCGTTAGGTACCCACAGGTGTTCTGAAGGTTCTACCTGTCAGGACACGGAGGGGGGATACACCTGTGTATGCTCAGACAGGTTCACAGGTGAGTCCAACTAGTGGACATAAGCGTAGGCTAATTAAAAATCAAATCCGATCGTACATTGCTAACCCTACAGCAGTGTCCAGCTAAATCAATAGGATCGGCTGTTTCAGTCAAATCAGAGCACTTTTTGGAAAAGGATTGATGACAAGTTAACTCTACAACGATAATTACAGTTACATGGGAAGAAATTGTACTAAAAAAAAAAAGCAAACACCCAAAGAAAATTTCATTTTCGGGCATATATTATGTCTCAAATTTACCCCTCTATTATCTGCATACTTTCTGTGAACATAATGTGTATGTAAGTTTTATGCGGCTCTGTTGAATCAGCACCTGGTATGTGATAAACATTCCAGCTTAGAGCCACGCCAAAACCAACCTGAGCTTGCAAACTGATTGGTTAAGGCAGATGTTTAATAAAGTCCAAAGTCTAAAACTTCAAGTAAAACAAAATGTTTTAAAAGAAAATAAAACTGGATGCTCAAATCTGGCAGAAATTGTATTACCAGTTCTTAGAACAAGAGGTCCAAATTTAATCGCTGTTTATCAGGATAGGGATAACAGTTTTAAAAAGTACATGTAGAACACTACATCACTTTCTGACATGGTCTCCCAGGCTGATTGGCGGTAGGAAGATCAAGGCCTTAGCCAAAGGATCGATTGATTAAACATTGCCAAGTTGTACCATATTACTGCTGTGGATTTATTCCTTTTTGTGACCAGCCCCAATAGCTACATGGTAGAGCGTCCGCTTCGGGGGCAGTAGATCCAGGCTCAGTCTTGGGACGGATCACATCTGAGACCTTAAAAGAGGAAGTTGTAACTTCCTCACTTGGCATTCAGCATTATATAGATAGTGCAACGACTGGTTGACCCGTATCAGTGGTATAATGGTAAATCGTCTCAGTGAAGCAGCACTAGATGAAAGAGCGGTGGAAATCTGCCTAGCAACAAGGAGGCACATCTCATGTACTCTAAGGACGCCTTCTTCATCATATGACTGAAAAATTGTTAAGTACAACTTTAAACCCCAAGCACTCACTCACTCACTTTATTCCTTTTTACAGGTAACCTATGTGAGACAGAGGTAGTCACACCTGTGGTCCAGGAGCAGGACAACACAACCGCCATCGTGATTGCTGTCATCATCATCCTTCTTCTCATTCTATTGGTCGCTTTGTATATCATGTGGTACATTCGTAGAAGCCGACGAATGAAGGGCAAGTACAAGCCATCAGAAGTGGAAAAGCACTCCAACCCAGTAATCCCCCTAGAGCGAATGCTAGATACTACCACAGGGGAGCGTCTGATTTAATGAACAAAAAGCAATGATGTTTGCAAATGTGTGGTCCCTATGAATTAAAGAAAAATTCACTATTATTTTTTTTTAAATTTATGAACATAGTGCCTTAAATGTTTTATTATTGTCGGTATGTGTGGACAGAAGATCATAAATGGTCTTCACAAGATGCCTTACAGATGATGGAATTAATGGACAGGTGATGACTATCTGCAGTGCTGTAATTGATGATGATATTAGTGGGGGTTATGATCTGCATTGCTATTAATGGTGATGGCAGTGATGATCTGCATTGCTATTAATGGTGGTGATGATCTGCATTGCTATTTATGCTGATGACATTAATGGTGATGATCTGCATTACTATTAATGGTGATGACAGTAGTGGTTATGATCTACATTGCTATTAATGGTGATGATCTGCATTGCTATTCATGGTGATGACATTAGTGGTGGTTATGATCTGCATTGCTGTTAATGGTGATGATCTGCATTGCTATTAATGGTGATGACATTAGTGGTGGTTATGATCTGCATTGCTATTAATGGTGATGATCTGCATTGCTATTAATGGTGATGACATTAGCGGTGGTTATGATCTGCATTGCTATTAATGGTAATGATCTGCATTGCTGTTAATGGTGATGACATTCATGGTGATGACTGCCAGTAGTGCTATTATTGATGATTGACATTAATAGTGATGACTGACTGCAGTGCTATAGCATGTTAATGTATTGGTGAAATATTTGGTCATGCATAGCAAAGCTGTTGACCAAACTTTTAAAGTACCGTTTATGTGTTCAAGGTTGTCATGCTGTCAGTTAGGAGTTACTTTTGTACTATTCTTACCAACTAACGTGGAAGAAAAAGTGTATTATATCATAAAAGTCCAAGAGAAAGATTTGTGTTAGTGGCATGAGAAAAAAGCTTATTAAATCCCAACAAAGAATGCTTAAGATTACAGTTTACCCAGATTTAGTTGAAAAACACTGTAATCCTGGACATTTATGCTCCTGTGTCATTTTCTGTGTAAATACACATGGCTTATGTCTCTCAGCAGATAGCACATTTCACAGAGGTAAAGGGGAGAGAATCCATGTATGTATCTATAGCAAATTGCCGAGCTCAAACATTGAATCTGTCCATCATAGAGGAGTCTTTATTTTTTCATGTTTAAATTTTTCCATTTGAAATTTTGAAAATCTTGCTGTGGAGAGAGACATTTCAGAATACTGTGATTGTTTTCTATTCCACTGTTATCTTGTCCGGCCCGTGCCTTCCAAAGTTTATGATATATTTTCGAGAATTGTCCTGTGTAAATCATTCGCTGTGTTGGTGTAGATTTCGTCTAATTACTATTTATTATTTCTATACCATGTATCATGTAGAAGGTAACATTTGTCATTTATTTCGTCATTCTGTGCGAGAAATAATTGAGTTGTATTAATGAACAACGATTGTTGAAAGTCATCCTCGTTGCAAAGTCCCATTCAAAAAGGTTGTGGAAAAGTATATATATAATATGCACAGGAAAATTCTGCATTATGTGTCATTTTTATACCATTGACAGGTAGTCAATATGTAGTTTTTTAAACTGACATTTACTTATGCAATTTGTGCAGCTAAATTCTTAAGTTTGACAGGTAAAACACTTTAGAAAGAGTATTTGAGAGGTTTACATATGCCTGAGTATTAAGATCATGATATCAAAGTACAGTATTTCACCTAAAGTTTGGGATGTAAAAACACATTTTAGAAGCAAGGGAACACCTTAAAATGATAATTTTGATGCCAATACTTTAGAGTTTCTAAGAAATTGATCAAACTTCACAAAAAAAAAAAAATGAAGTGGCATTGATCAGGTTGAATGAATCAGTCAGAATCAAGCTGAATGTGTCCTTTGAAACGTGCTAAACTTTAGGTGATTTACAGGTAATTATTGGAAATAAACGCCATTGACTGTGGAAGTTTTTCCTCCCTTACATGGACATTTATCAAATTTTGTGCAAAAATGTCCTTTTTATGTATCATGTCTGAACTTTGAAGCAAAGATCATACATTATGTCTTGTGTGTATTTTTGATACGCGCTGTCGTAGGCTAATTGACGGATTGATTTGCATACTAATTTGTTCATGTTGCCTAAATGTTCATCTTACATATATTTGTCACATGTGTTCATTGATATGTATATATTTCATGTAAATATAAGTTGTCATAAAGTTCATGTAGTTACTTTGGTGTCATCTTACATGAAAATATGACCTTGTTGTCCTGAGGTTTACTTTTGAGTCTGCTCAAAATTTTCTTTGCTTGATTATTCACATTGAAGTCGGAAATGTGTTTTTGTTTCGTTGTTTTAGAGGGGTTTTTTTTTGGGGGGGGGGCATATTTTTCGTCTTCATTATTAAGTCATATATGTCCAGCTTACACTAGAAATTTAAAATGGGCTTTGTGCAATATCTTTTTTTTGTTTATTACATTTTCCTTGTGTTTTACTCATATTTTACACATATGAACTCTTAGATCTTTTCCACTTTGCCTTGTTGCATTGTTATCTAACTTTGTAGTCAGCCACACACTGTAACTGGATCTTTACTGAATTGATTTTTACTTGAAAGTGGGTGCAATATGTGTATTTCTTTTTGTAACATTTTGCTCAAATCGTTGTCTTCCCATGTTTATTAATAATGTTCTTCATTGACTTCACATTTGCCACATAAACTTCCATAACTTATTACATATGCAAATTGTTACAATTTCAGTACAGCTGTGCTGTACAAGTAATTTTGCTACATGT